>NW_028161069.1:0-35769 GCF_964263955.1 Coregonus lavaretus | reverse complement strand
TCACAGTAAATATCCAGTACGGGGTTAAACATTCATTTCCGGTACATCCTTTAGGTGACAGATCCCATCTGTTACCACTGAGATCCTGATCAGGGAACTGGGGTTAGGGTTAGCGAGAGATAGGGTTAATGTAGAGGAAGGGAGCTTGGGATATGATAGGGGTACAGGGTTAGGGTTATGGTGTGATGAGTGATTTGAAGGAGAGGCGCAGTAGGGTAAATCACAGAATTCAGAGTTTATTCCGGAATATAGAGTTACACAGAATAGCGTCAAACAGTCCAGTGTGCAAAACAGGCGCACTGGAACAAAACAGGCACACAGGGAAAATATCCCCCCGTGTGCGCCCGGATGTACTCCAGGTTACGGTGGTCCATCCAGACGAGGAAAGGGTGTTTTGCCCCTTCGAACCAGTGCCTCCATACGGTCAGGGCTTGGACAACAGCCAACTGCTCCCGATCACGAACGTCGTAGTTCTGCTCTGCCGGGCTGATCTTCTTGGAGAAGAAGGCACAGGGGCGGAGCTTGGGTGGCGTGCCCGAGCGTTGAGATAGGACAGCGCCTATCCCTACCTCGGACGCATCCACCTCCACTACGAACGGTAGTGATGGATCGGGGTGGGCCAGTACCGGGGCTGAGGTGAACTGAAGGCCCTGTCAGCCTCAGCAGACCAGCGGAGCTTGCCAAAGCCCTGGATAAACCTCCGATAGTAGTTGGCAAATCCAATAAAGCGCTGCACCTCCTTTACCGTGGTTGGAGTCGGCCAATTACGCACTGCTGAAATGCGATCTCCCTCCATCTCCACACCTGAGGTGGTAATGCGGTATCCGAGGAAGGAGACAGACTGTTGGAAAAACAGACACTTTTCTGCCTTGGCATAAAGGTCATTTTCCAACAGTCGGGCCAGCACTTTGCGAACCAGGGACACATGCTCGGTGCGCGTAGCGGAATACACAAAAATGTCATCGATGTAGACCACTACACCGCGACCAAGCATGTCCCGAAACACCTCGTTCACAAAGGACTGGAAGACGGATGGAGCATTCATCAAACGGTAAGGCATCATCAGGTATTCATAATGCCCCGTGGTTGTGCTGAATGCTGTCTTCCACTCGTCCCCCTCTCGGACACACACCAGGTTGTATGAAAATGTATGCACTCACTAACTGTAAGTCGCTCTGGATAAGAGCGTCTGCTAAATGACTAAAATGTAAATGTTGTATGCACTCCGGCGATCTAATTTGGTGAAGAAGCGTGCCCCATGCATTGACTCGATCACCGAAGGAATGAGGGGGAGAGGATAACTAAATCGTATCGTCTCCTTGTTCAGTGATCGATAATCAATGCAAGGGTGCAGACCGCTGTCTTTCTTCTTCACAAAAAATAAACTAGAGGAGGCGGGCAAAGTGGAGGGACGTATAAACCCCTGGCGCAGGGACTCGGTGACGTATGTCTCCATAGCCTCCATTTCAGCCTGTGACAGGGGATACACATGACTCCTGGGAGGCACAGCGTCTACCCGGAGGTTTATCGCGCAATCCCCCGCCCGATGAGGTGGTAACTTGGTCGCCTGCATTTTGGAAAACGTGTACGCCAAATCGAGGTATTCTGGGGGAATGCACACGGTGGAGGTACTGTCTGGACTTTCCACCGTGGTTGCACCAACAGAAACACTGAGACACCTACCCTGACACTCTCGCGACCACCCTGTGAGAGTGCTAACCAAGGAATACCTAATTCAACAGGGAAAGCAGGAGACTCAATAATAAAAAAAAGTGACTTGCTCGTGATGAGTCTGGTGGGTAACCATAGTGACTGGTGCTGTAACTTCCCTAACAAACCCGGACCCTAATGGTCGACTGTCAAGTGCTCTGATGGGGAGTGGAATGGATAGGGGAACCAATGAAATGCCTAGACTGTGTGAAAATGACCTGTCCATAAAGTTCCCAGCTGCGCCTGAATCGACAAGCGCCTTACATTGGGGAACTACAATGTAATCAGGAAAGTGGATGGGTAGGGTACAGTGCGCAGCAGAGGGCTCTGAACGAGTGTGGGTGTTCGATACCTGGGGTGACGCGAGAGTGCCCTGCCGCCTCCAGACCCAAAGGAACGCTGTCGACATCGTGCAGTGAAATGTCCTCTCGTGCCACCAGAGTGACACTGGCGCTGTCGTCCTCCTCTCTCTCGGATCACTGCTCCACCCAGCTCCATCAGTTCGTGATCTGAGTCGGGCGGGGTTGGATCGGGCAGACCCCCTCCAGGACATCCTCTGGCCGCCAGCAGGTTGTCCAAGTGGATGGCCATGTCCACCAGTTGCGTGAAGGACAACATGGTGTCCCAGCAGGCTAGCTCCCTTCGGACGTCCTCCCGTAGATGGCACCGGAAGTGGTCGATGAGGGCCCGTTCGTTCCACCCGGACCCAGCTGCTAGAGTCCGGAACTCCAGGGCGAAGTCCTGCGCAGTCCTCGTCCTCTGCCTCAGGTGGACCAGCCGCTCGCCCGCCTCTCGACCCTCAGGCGGGTGATCGAAGACAACCCGAAAGAGGCGAGCGAACTCCCCGTAGTTGTCCAACATGGCTCCTCCTTCATTCCAGACCGCGTTGGCCCACTCCAGGGCTTTCCCACGAGAGGCGTCAAAACAGTCCAGTGAGCAAAACAGGCGCACTGGAACCAACAACGCACACAGGGAACATAATCTGGCGAATACAAAATACAAGGAGCTCTGCCGAGCTTCACTATCCTCACAATAAACAATCACCCACAAGGACAAGGGGGCAGAGGGAACACTTATACACGTACTAATGAGGGGATATGAATCAGGTGTGTGTAATAGACAAGACAAAACAAATGGAATGATGAGATGTGATGCGGCAGTGGCTAGAAGGCCAGTGACGACGAACACGGAAGCCTGCCCGAACAAGGAGAGAAGGCAGCTTCGGAGGAAGCCGTGACATGTGGGGAGGGTTGGGGATTGGAGAACAGAGAGATGCAAACATTTTATAAACTAAGCTTGGGCCCTATTCAATCAAATCTGTTTACCAGGTTTACAGAACTAATTTCAAAACATATTTTGCAAAAGTGAACATTAGGAATCACGTAGAAAGTTAAACTAGAATGGATATCTAGGATCATTCTGATATTTTTGTCACTTTAGGGGAAGAATGGTGTATCTGTCTGATCCTGTGGTATTGGTAGAATATTTCCCAATGTTCCCTACTGCAGGGTTTCCCAAACTCGGTCCTGAATCAGCTGTGTAATGCTACGGCAAAAAAAACAACCATGCCCTTGTCACACCCTGGCTCTGGGACTCTATATGTTGAGCCAGGGTGTGTTCATTCTATGTGTTGTATTTCTTTGTTGGGAGTTCTAGTTTGTTTATTTCTTTGTTGGCCTGAGTGACTCCCAATCAGAGGCAACGAGTGTCAGCTGTGGCTGGTTGTCTCTGATTGGGAGCCATATTTAAACTGTCGGTTTTCCCTTAGTGTTTGTGGGATCTTGTTCCAGTTGGTTGTGTTTAGACTTAGGACGTCACGGTATCGTTTGTTGTTTTGTTATTCGTGTGTGCACTTTAATTAAATAAAGTATGTTCGCTCAACACGCTGCGCCTTGGTCTACTCGATACGACGATCGTGACAGAAGATCCCACCATACCAGGACCAAGCAGCGTGTCCAGGAGCAGGCAGCCTGGACGTGGGAGCCTACGGTGTGCGTCGCCAGCCCGGCCCGGCCTGTTCCTGCCCCTCGCACCAAGCCTACGGTGTGCGTCGCCAGCCCGGCCCGGCCTGTTCCTGCCACTCGCACCAAGCCTACGGTGCGCGTCACCAGCCCGGCCCGGCCTGTTCCTGCCACTCGCACCAAGCCTACGGTGCGCGTCGCCAGCCCGGCCCGGCCTGTTCCTGCCACTCGCACCAAGCCTACGGTGCGCGTCGCCAGCCCGGCCCGGCCTGTTCCTGCCACTCGCACCAAGCCTACGGTGTGCGTCGCCAGCCCGGCCCGGCCTGTTCCTGCCACTCGCACCAAGCCTACGGTGCGCGTCGCCAGCCCGGCCCGGCCTGTTCCTGCCACTCGCACCAAGCCTACGGTGCGCGTCGCCAGCCCGGCCCGGCCTGTTCCTGCTACTCGCACCAAGCCAGGGGTGCGAGTCGTCAGCCTGGTAAAGCCCGTTGCTGCTCCACGCACCAAGCCAGGGGTGCGAGTCGTCAGCCTGGTCCAGCCCGTTCCTGCTACTCGCACCAAGCCAGGGGTGCGAGTCGTCAGCCTGGTCCAGCCCGTTCCTGCTACTCGCACCAAGCCAGGGGTGCGAGTCGTCAGCCTGGTAAAGCCCGTTGCTGCTCCACGCACCAAGCCTACGGTGTGCGTCGCCAGCCCGGCCCGGCCTGTTCCTGCCACTCGCACCAAGCCTACGGTGCGCGTCGCCAGCCCGGCCCGGCCTGTTCCTGCCACTCGCACCAAGCCTACGGTGTGCGTCGCCAGCCCGGCCCGGCCTGTTCCTGCCACTCGCACCAAGCCTACGGTGCGCGTCGCCAGCCCGGCCCGGCCTGTTCCTGCCCCTCGCACCAAACCTACGGTGTGTGTCGCCAGCCCGGCCCGGCCTGTTCCTGCCACTCGCACCAAGCCTACGGTGTGCGTCGCCAGCCCGGCCCGGCCTGTTCCTGCCCCTCGCACCAAGCCTACGGTGTGCGTCGCCAGCCCGGCCCGGCCTGTTCCTGCCACTCGCACCAAGCCTACGGTGCGCGTCGCCAGCCCGGCCCGGCCTGTTCCTGCCACTCGCACCAAGCCTACGGTGCGCGTCGCCAGCCCGGCCCGGCCTGTTCCTGCCACTCGCACCAAGCCTACGGTGCGCGTCGCCAGCCCGGCCCGGCCTGTTCCTGCCACTCGCACCAAGCCTACGGTGCGCGTCGCCAGCCCGGCCCGGCCTGTTCCTGCCACTCGCACCAAGCCTACGGTGCGCGTCGCCAGCCCGGCCCGGCCTGTTCCTGCCACTCGCACCAAGCCTACGGTGCGCGTCGCCAGCCCGGCCCGGCCTGTTCCTGCCACTCGCACCAAGCCTACGGTGCGCGTCGCCAGCCCGGCCCGGCCTGTTCCTGCTACTCGCACCAAGCCAGGGGTGCGAGTCGTCAGCCTGGTAAAGCCCGTTGCTGCTCCACGCACCAAGCCAGGGGTGCGAGTCGTCAGCCTGGTCCAGCCCGTTCCTGCTACTCGCACCAAGCCAGGGGTGCGAGTCGTCAGCCTGGTCCAGCCCGTTCCTGCTACTCGCACCAAGCCAGGGGTGCGAGTCGTCAGCCTGGTAAAGCCCGTTGCTGCTCCACGCACCAAGCCAGGGGTGCGAGTCGTCAGTCCGGTGAGGCCCGTTCCGGCTCCACGCACCAAGCCAGGGGTGCGCATCGTCAGCCCGGTCCGGCCCGTTGCTGCTCCACGCACCAAGCCAGGGGTGCGCATCGTCAGTCCGGTGAGGCCCGTTCCGGCTCCACGCACCAAGCCAGGGGTGCGCATCGTCAGCCCGGTCCGGCCCGTTGCTGCTCCACGCACCAAGCCAGGGGTGTGCATCGTCAGCCCGTTCCGGTCCTTTCCGGCCTCACGCACCAAGCCAGGTGTGCGCGTCGTCAGGCCGGCACAACCCGTGCCTGGGTCACCGGTGCCTAATCAGGTACCGGTCAACTGCTCCACAACGGAGCTGAAGCTAACCGCTCCTGCTACGTCCAGTTCAGCTCCAGCCAGCGGGGCCAGACCGGACCAGGGGCGCTATGGGGGGTTTATTGGAGGGTGGTGGGCAAGCCCGGAGCCAGAACCGCCGCCGAGGAGGAATGCCCACCCAGCCCTCCCCTGTTTTGTTCTAGTTGAGCGCGCCTTTAGGGGGGGGTACTGTCACACCCTGGCTCTGGGACTCTATATGTTGAGCCAGGGTGTGTTCATTCTATGTGTTGTATTTCTTTGTTGGGAGTTCTAGTTTGTTTATTTCTTTGTTGGCCTGAGTGACTCCCAATCAGAGGCAACGAGTGTCAGCTGTGGCTGGTTGTCTCTGTTTGGGAGCCATATTTAAACTGTCGGTTTTCCCTTAGTGTTTGTGGGATCTTGTTCCAGTTGGTTGTGTTTAGACTTAGGACGTCACGGTATCGTTTGTTGTTTTGTTATTCGTGTGTGCACTTTAATTAAATAAAGTATGTTCGCGCAACACGCTGCGCCTTGGTCTACTCGATACGACGATCGTGACAGCCCTATGGAGTTCATAGCTGTCACTCTGTTCTAACAAAGACACACAGATCTCCACACATAGACAATATATCAGGTTCTATATCTATTGCTCCACAGCTGTCAATCATTGTCAGAGAGAGAGAGGGAATGAGATATAGTCAGAGAGCGAGAGAGAGAGAGAGAGAGAGAGAGAGAGAGAGAGAGAGAGGGAGGGATAAAAACCCATCCTAACACTACTAGGAGGATGCTATCTGTCTCGCTCTCCACTACAGCTGAAGAATGCTGTTGTTTTGGCACCTACCTTCCGCTAGTGTGTGTGTGTGGATGCTTGTCTGTGTACATGTGCGTTTGTGTGTGTGTGTGTATGTGTGTAGATGATTGCCCCTGCTAGGTCTCTAGGGTGACTTTCCAATAGATCAGTCTGTCTGTATACCAACACTGACAACCCTGACAGGATCAGTAATGACTTAAAAAGATGAGAGAGGCCTGTAATTTTCATCATAGGTACACGTCAACTACGACAGACAAATTGAGGAAAAAAAATCCAGAAAATCACATTGTAGTATTTTTAATGAATTTATTTGCAAATTATGGTGGAAAATAAGTATTTGGTCACCTACAAACAAGCAAGATTTCTGGCTCTCACAGACCTGTAACTTCTTCTTTAAGAGGCTCCTCTGTCCTCCACTCGTTACCTGTATTAATGGCACCTGTTTGAACTTGTTATCAGTATAAAAGACACCTGTCCACAACCTCAAACAGTCACACTCCAAACTCCACTATGGCCAAGACCAAAGAGCTGTCAAAGGACACCAGAAACAAAATTGTAGACCTGCACCAGGCTGGGAAGACTGAATCTGCAATAGGTAAGCAGCTTGGTTTGAAGAAATCAACTGTGGGAGCAATTATTAGGAAATGGAAGACATACAAGACCACTGATAATCTCCCTCGATCTGGGGCTCCACGCAAGATCTCACCCCGTGGGGTCAAAATGATCACAAGAACGGTGAGCAAAAATCCCAGAACCACACGGGGGGACCTAGTGAATGACCTGCAGAGAGCTGGGACCAAAGTAACAAAAAGCCTACCATCAGTAACACACTACGCCGCCAGGGACTCAAATCCTGCAGTGCGAGACGTGTCCCCCTGCTTAAGCCAGTACATGTCCAGGCCCGTCTGAAGTTTGCTAGAGTGCATTTGGATGATCCAGAAGAGGATTGGGAGAATGTCATATGGTCAGATAAAACCAAAATAGAACTTTTTGGTAAAAACTAAACTCGTCGTGTTTGGAGGACAAAGAATGCTGAGTTGCATCCAAAGAACACCATACCTACTGTGAAGCATGGGGGTGGAAACATCATGCTTTGGGGCTGTTTTTCTGCAAAGGGACCAGGACGACTGATCCGTGTAAAGGAAAGAATGAATGGGGCCATGTATCGTGAGATTTTGAGTGAAAACCTCCTTCCATCAGCAAGGGCATTGAAGATGAAACGTGGCTGGGTCTTTCAGCATGACAATGATCCCAAACACACCGCCCGGGCAACGAAGGAGTGGCTTCGTAAGAAGCATTTCAAGGTCCTGGAGTGGCCTAGCCAGTCTCCAGATCTCAACCCCATAGAAAATCTTTGGAGGGAGGTGAAAGTCCGTGTTGCCCAGCGACAGCCCCAAAACATCACTGCTCTAGGGGAGATCTGCATGGAGGAATGGGCCAAAATACCAGCAACAGTGTGTGAAAACCTTGTGAAGACTTACAGAAAACGTTTGACCTGTGTCATTGCCAACAAAGGGTATATAACAAAGTATGGAGAAACTTTAGTTATTGACCAAATACTTATTTGCAAATAAATTCATTAAAAATCCTACAATGTGATTTTCTGGAAAAAAAATTCTCATTTTGTCTGTCATAGTTGACGTGTACCTATGATGAAAATTACAGGCCTCTCTCATCTTTTTAAGTGGGAGAACTTGCACAATTGGTGGCTGACTAAATACTTTTTTCCCCCACTGTATGTACTTGAAAATGTATCAATTGACCAATTCGGCACATTTGGGCAGACTTGATACAAAATAGTCCAGTATTGCAATGCTTCACTGGATCAATCTGAAACTTTGCACACACACTGCTCCCATCTAGTGGCCAAAATCTAAATTGCGCCTAAACTGCAATATTATATTGTGGCCTTTCAAAGATGATGGAGCAAAACAACAAATAGAAAACGCATTTTTTTTGTTTGTATTATCTTTTTCCAGATCTAATGTGTTATATTCTCCTACATTAATTTCACATTTCCACAAACTTCAAAGTGTTTCCTTTCAAATGGTATCAAGAATATGCATATCCTTGCTTCAGGTCCTGAGCTACAGCATGTCATTTTAGGTGAAAATTTAAAAAAAGGGTCCGATCCTTAAGAGGTTAAAAAACTTGAAATAATATTTCTAAACATATTGTTTACACAAGACTTTCCCATTTAGTAGCTACAATATTGTAACCAAGCATTGGCTACCTTAACATAGAAAACGTATCAGGCTCTTCAGTATCACATGCGCTTATGCAAGTATTATTATATAGCTGGCAGTGTACAAGTCTAAGTTTATATAACAACTACAAGACCACATTAACTGGAATGACGTTCACTCTCAACTATTCTGATACATTGACCCTACTGCTATTCAATGCACATGTGCATGAGGTGTTGAAAACAATTTAGAAGCTTTCATTTTATTCAAAAAAAAGTATTAAAGTGTTGGTCCCATGTTTCATGAGCTGAAATAAAAGATCCCAGAATTTTTCCATATGCACAAAAAGCTTATTTCTCTCAAATGTTGTGCCCAAATTTGTTTACATCCCTGTTAGTGAGCATTTATCATTTGCCAAGATAATCCATCCACCTGACAGGTGTGGCATATCAAGAAGCTGATTAAACAGCATGATCATTACATAGGTGCACCTTGTGCTGGGGACAGTGAAAGGCCACTCTAAAATGTGCAGTTTTGTCACACAGCACAATGCCACAGATGTCTAAAGTTTTGAGGGAGCGTGCAATTAGCATGCTGACTGTAGGAATGTCCACCAAAGCTGTTGAGAATTGAATGTTTATTTCTCTACCATAAGCTGCCTCAAATGTTGTTTTAGAGAATTTGGCAGTACTTCCAACCTGCCTCATAACTGCAGACTACGTGTAACCATGCCAGCCCAGGACCACACGAAGAGCTGATGAAACTGTGGGTTTGCACAACCGAAGAATTTCTGCACAAACTGTCAAAAACCATCTCAGGGGAGCTCATCTGGGTGCTCATCATCCTCGCCAGGGTCTTGACCTGACTGCAGTTTGGCGTTGTAACCGACTTCAGTGGGCAAATGCTCACCTTCGATGGCCAAGTGTGCTCTTCACAGATGAATCCCGGTTTCAACTGTACTGGGTAGATGGCAGACAGCATGTACAGTGGGGGAAAAAAGCATTTAGTCAGCCACCAATTGTGCAAGTTCTCCCACTTAAGAAGATGAGAGAGGCCTGTAATTTTCATCATAGGTACACGTCAACTATGACAGACAAAATGAGAAAAAAAAATCAAGAAAATCACATTGTAGGATTTTTTATGAATTTATTTGCAAATTATGGTGGAAAATAAGTATTTGGTCAACAACAAAAGTTTCTCAATACTTTGTTATATACCCTTTGTTGGCAATGACACAGGTCAAACGTTTTCTGTAAGTCTTCACAAGGTTTTCACACACTGTTGCTGGTATTTTTGCCCATTCCTCCATGCAGATCTCCTCTAGAGCAGTGATGTTTTGGGGCTGTCGCTGGGCACCACGGACTTTCAACTCCCTCCAAAGATTTTCTATGGGGTTGAGATCTGGAGACTGGCTAGGCCACTCCAGGACCTTGAAATGCTTCTTACGAAGCCACTCCTTCGTTGCCCGGGCGGTGTGTTTGGGATCATTGTCATGCTGAAAGACCCAGCCACGTTTCATCTTCAATGCCCTTGCTGATGGAAGGAGGTTTTCACTCAAAATCTCACGATACATGGCCCCATTCATTCTTTCCTTTACACGGATCAGTCGTCCTGGTCCCTTTGCAGAAAAACAGCCCCAAAGCATGATGTTTCCACCCCCATGCTTCACAGTAGGTATGGTGTTCTTTGGATGCAACTCAGCATTCTTTGTCCTCCAAACACGACGAGTTGAGTTTTTACCAAAAAGTTATATTTTGGTTTCATCTGACCATATGACATTCTCCCAATCCTCTTCTGGATCATCCAAATGCACTCTAGCAAACTTCAGACGGGCCTGGACATGTACTGGCTTAAGCAGGGGGACACGTCTGGCACTGCAGGATTTGAGTCCCTGGCGGCGTAGTGTGTTACTGATGGTAGGCTTTGTTACTTTGGTCCCAGCTCTCTGCAGGTCATTCACTAGGTCCCCCCGTGTGGTTCTGGGATTTTTGCTCACCGTTCTTGTGATCATTTTGACCCCACGGGGTGAGATCTTGCGTGGAGCCCCAGATCGAGGGAGATTATCAGTGGTCTTGTATGTCTTCCATTTCCTAATAATTGCTCCCACAGTTGATTTCTTCAAACCAAGCTGCTTACCTATTGCAGATTCAGTCTTCCCAGCCTGGTGCAGGTCTACAATTTTGTTTCTGGTGTCCTTTGACAGCTCTTTGGTCTTGGCCATAGTGGAGTTTGGAGTGTGACTGTTTGAGGTTGTGGACAAGTGTCTTTTATACTGATAACAAGTTCAAACAGGTGCCATTAATACAGGTAACGAGTGGAGGACAGAGGAGCCTCTTAAAGAAGAAGTTACAGGTCTGTGAGAGCCAGAAATCTTGCTTGTTTGAAGGTGACCAAATACTTATTTTCCACCATAATTTGCAAATAAATTCATTAAAAATCCTACAATGTGATTTTCAGGATTTTTTTCCCTCAATTTGTCTGTCATTGTTGACGTGTACCTATGATGAAAATTACAGGCCTCTCTCATCTTTTTAAGTGGGAGAACTTGCACAATTGGTGGCTGACTAAATACTTTTTTTCCCCACTGTATGGCGTCCTATGGGCAAGCGGTTTGCTGATGTCAATGTTGTGAACAGAGTGCCCCATGGTTCATTCCAGTCCAGGGGAGTAGGGGGTGTGTGTGTGGGTGTGGGGTGCAGGGGACTCGCGGGGGTGTGAGGAGCTGGGCTGGAGCCTGATGAAAGCATCAGTGTGTGTGTGTGTGTGTGTGTGTGTGTGTGTGTGTGTGTGTGTGTGTGTGTGTGCGCTTGTGTGTTCGTTTAGTCTGATAATGAGGTGCTCGGGGCATCCTTACTGGTTGCATCACTTCCTGGTATGGCAACTGCTCAGCATCCGACCGCAAGGCACTACAGAGGGTAGTGCGTACGGCCCAGTACATCACTGGGGCCAAGCTTCCTGCCATCCAGGACCTCTATACCAGGCGGTGTCAGAGGAAGGCCCTAAAAATGGTCAAAGACTCCAGCCACCCTAGTCATAGACTGTTCTTTCTGCTACCACACACGGAAAGCGGTACCGGAGCGCCAAGTCTAGGTCCAAGAGGCTTCTAAACAGCTTCTACCCCCAAGCCATAAGACTCCTGAACATCTGATCAAATGGCTACCCAGACTATTTGCATTGCCCCCCCCCCCACCCCTTTACGCTGCTGCTACTCTCTGTTTATTATCTATTGCATAGTCACTTTAATAACTGTACCTACATATTGTCACGATCGTCGGGTACAGAGGACCAAGGCGCAGCGTGGAAAGTGAACATATTTTATTAAATAATGATAACACGAACAAAAACAACAAACAATAGCGTGACGTCCTCGGTCTAACACACACCACACTGGAACAAGATCCCACAACCACTGTGGGAAAACAGGCTGTCTAAATATGGTTCCCAATCAGAGACAACCAGCAACAGCTGACACTCGTTGCCTCTGATTGAGAACCATTCTGGCCAACATAGAAATACAACAACTAGAAACGAAAACTCACACCCTGGCTCAACATACTAGAGTCCCCAGAGCCAGGGCGTGACAGTACCCCCCCCCAAAGGCGCGGACTCCGACCGCGCCAACCAAACACCACAGGGGAGGGACCGGGTGGGCACTCCGCCTTGGCGGCGGATCCGGCTCCGGGCATGATCCCCACTCCCTCTCTAACCCCCCAAAGTACCCCTGGTCCGGTCTGGCCCTGCTGACCGGAGCTGGACTGCACACTGGTGGAGCGGATTGCTCTAGCTCCGGCGTGAAGCAGCTGACCTGTGCCGAACCAGGCACCGGTGGAACAGGCACGGGCTGTGCCGGACTGACGACGCACACCACTGGCTTGGTGTGGGGAGAAAGGAACGGGCCGAGCCGGGCTGACGAAACGCACCCCTGACTTGGTGCGGGGAGCAGGAGCGGGCCGGACCGGGCTGACAAAGCGCACCACTGACTTGGTGCGGGGAGCAGGAGCGGGCCGGACCGGGCTGACGAAGCGCACCACTGACTTGGTGCGGGGAGCAGGAGCGGGCCGGACCGGGCTGACGATGCGCACCATAGGCTTGGTGCGTGGAGCAGGAACAGGCCGGGCCGGGCTGACGACGCGCACCACAGGCTCGATGCGAGGAACAGGAACAGGCCGGACCGTACTGGGGACACACACCACTGGCCCTACGCAGGGATCAGGAACGGGCCGGACCGGACTGGTAACACACCCCAGTACCTCTCGCCGTGCCTCTACACTTTCCCTCTCCTCTGTGACCAGTGGCCCCCTTAACCTGGCGGCCTCCTCTGCAACCCCACTGGACCGCTCTATAGCGGCCTCCTGCTGCCCCGTCGTCCACGGCGTGAGCCCCCCCCTAAAAAATTTCTGGGGGTCTCTCCTCCCCGTGGGCCAGGCCCAGCCGAGGTTGATGTCCTTTCGTGATACCTCTGGCGCTGGCTCCTGGACACGCTGCTTGGTCCAGTGTTGGTGGGATCTTCTGTCACGATCGTCGGGTACAGAGGACCAAGGCGCAGCGTGGAAAGTGAACATATTTTATTAAATAATGATAACACGAACAAAAACAACAAACGATAGCGTGACGTCCTCGGTCTAACACAAACCACACTGGAACAAGATCCCACAACCACTGTGGGGAAACAGGCTGTCTAAATATGGTTCCCAATCAGAGACAACCAGCAACAGCTGACACTCGTTGCCTCTGATTGAGAACCATTCTGGCCAACATAGAAATACAACAACTAGAAACGAAAAACAAATGAAAACTCACACCCTGGCTCAACATACTAGAGTCCCCAGAGCCAGGGCGTGACACATATTACCTCAATTACCTCGACTAACCGGTGCCCCCGCACATTGACTAGGTACCGGTACCCCCTGTATATAGCCTCGCTATTGTTATTTTTACTGCTGCTCTTTAATTATTCGTTACTTTTATTTCGTATTATTTTATATTGTATTTTTAATATATATATATTTTTGTATTCTTTCTTAAAACTGCATTGTTGGTTAAGGGCTTGTAAGTAAGCATTTCACTGTAAGGTCAACACCTGTTGTATTTGGCGCATGTGACAAATACAATTTGATTTGATTTGATATTCACAGTCATGTGAAATCCATAGATTAGGGCCTAATTAATTTATTTCAGGTGACTGATTTCCTTATATGAACTGTAACTCAGTAAAATCTTTGAAATTGTTGCATGTTGCGTTTATATTTTTGTTCAGTGTAGATACTAAATGTATTTTATTTTTGGCTCTGTATTATGATCATGGTGAATAATGCTTTGTATTTGTGTACCTTTAAAAATATATATTATTTTTGAGTGGCAGCCCACGGGTGGATTCGAGCTAGCTATGAAATTATATGAATTTATATATTGTGCATGTAGGCCCGCCCAACAAGAAAATGAAAAAATAATAAAGATTTAAATAAAAATAAAAAAAATAAAAAATGGATGGGTTGAACAAACCAAAGCGTCATTTTCATCATTCCAGTCAGTATAAGCACTTCAGATGAACAACAGCATCATCCCACTTTTTAAAGTGTATCATCACGTCCGTAAAAGTGAGCTCCTCTGTAAGCCAATACCCTGAGGAGAGTCTCTCCTTTCTAATGCAGTACTGTGCCAGGAAATCAGTAGGGTCTAGTAGTGTATTATAAGTCATGCCCGAGGTGTGGGTCTGTAGAAAGTATTTCTTTGTGCATGAGGTGTGGGTCTGTAGAAAGTATTTATTTGTGCATGAGGTGTGGGTCTGTAGAAAGTATTTATTTGTGCCCGAGGTGTGGGTCTGTAGAAAGTATTTATTTGTGCCCGAGGTGTGGGTCTGTCAGGCCGTTAATGACACAGATAATGACTGTCAGTGTGTTTATGTGAGATTAACTCTCGTTTGAAGATGAATACCCTGGGGCATGGGGAGACTGAGGTTGGCTTTTAACACAGATATGTCTCGACAGGGAGGAGAGAGAGAGAGAGGGAGGGATAGGGAAGGAGGAAGAGAGGAAGAGAGAAAAGGAGAGAGGAGGGACAAACAGAGGGAGAGGTGGGGACAGATGGGGAGAATAATATGAGTGAGAGGCAGAGAGGAAGGGGGAGAGAGAGCAAAGGGAGAGTGAGATTGAGCTAGAGGGATAGGGAAAAGAGAGGCAGGGAGAGAGAGGGATAGGAAAGAGTGAGGGTTGGAGAGAGAAAGAGGGAGAGAAGAGAGTGAGAGAGACACTCTTGAAATAGAGTGATGCATTCCAGTCCAGGGGAGTAGGGGGTGTGTGTGTGGGTGTGGGGTGCAGGGGACTCGCGGGGGTGTGAGGAGCTGGGCTGGAGCCTGATGAAAGCATCAGAGTGTGTGTGTGTGTGTGTGTGTGCTTGTGTGTTCGTTTAGTCTGATAATGAGGTGCTCGGGGCAGCGTTGTTTGGCAGCTCTCACTTCCTGTTCAGAAGACAAGCTTTTTATCAAAAAAAAAGTTACATTTTCTTATTTTATCCTGAAAGCCCGGCAGCGCCACTGGGTCTCCTACACACACACACGCACACACGCACACGCACACGCACACACACACACACACACACACACACACACACACACACACACACACACACACACACACACACACACACACACACACACACACACACACACACACACACACACACACACACACACACACACACACTCCACAACGATTCGCACAATTAAGCTAATTTCAGCTCAGAAACCAGGTCTGTGTGTATGTGTGTATATGTGTGTGTTTGTGTGTGTGCATGGGGGCTGTGATTAAACAGGATCAAAGGGAAAAGGACGTGACCCTTTTAGACGATCAGCTCCATTCAACATGTGAACGTTTCTCTCCAGTTACAGTAGCACCTTGATCTGAAACACAGGAACCGCGATGTGGAACACAGATAAACGGGTGGTCTGGTTGGTTAAACCGGAACTGTCCTGGGGACCGACCCCCCCTACCATCACCACTTACCCACCACCCCCGGCCCACAATCCCCCATCCAGTCTCCTGAAACCATGAAGGAAAGAGGGCATGGATTTAATCTCCCTCTGATTAATTAAAGCAGTGTAGTCGATCTAATCTGTTTCTGATTGACTGACTATTTATAGTGTAGTAGTTAGTGGTAACTCTATCTCTGATTCCCATCAGTTGTTTTGTTAGTGATCGTCAGTGTGTCTCACCAGCTCTTCAGTTGAGCTGTCACAGAGAGAGAAGCGTCGGGGTGTCAGAGGGAGCACAATGCTCTTTTCTCCTGCTGTGTGTGTGTGTGTGATACCTGCAGAGTTAGGGTGACAGCGGGACCCCTATAGCAGACAGACTAAACTCATTCTCTCTTTATGGATAATCTGATACAATAACAGCTCCATGAATAGAACTATTACATACACTGCATGGTGCCCGCATACAGTACACCAATACTAATGTCTGGATAAAGGCTTTGTTCAATCTGTGAAACCACAGTAAAAAGCCAGCTAATTCTCTCTCTTTCTCTCGCTCTCTCCCAACCTGTTGTTTCTTGCATATGCTGTAATTATCTGTCTGAGAGACTCCATGAGAAATTTACTTGATAACAATAATTACAATGTGTGTGTCTTACACAACCTCTCCGCTTCAGAGACTGTTTTTGTCTTAGTTACTATTCAAATACATATTTGCAGAGAATATAATTTCCCCTAAAGACAGGCAGACAGGCTTAGATGTTGCTGTGATCTATGGGTCTGAGTCAGAATGTCTTGCATGGGTTTGTCTAAATGACTTTATGTACTGTGTGTTTTTGTAAGAGATTGAGCTCCACTTCCTTAGTATGTTACTACACTCTTTGAAAAAAAGGATCCAAAAGGGTTCTTCAGCTGTCCCCATAGGAGAACCCTTTTGAGTTCCAGGTAGAACCCTTTTGGGTTCCAGGTAGAACCCTCTGTAGAAAGGGTTCTACATGGGACCCAAAAGGGTTATACCTGGAACCAAAAACGGTTCTTCAAAGGGATCTCCTATGGGGACAGCCAAAGAACCCTTTTAGGTTCTAGATAGCACCCACCCACCCACCCCACCCCACCCCCCCCCCCCCCCCCCACCCCCCCCCACACACACACACACACACACACACACCCTCTGCAGGAGAGAGAGCACACTAGCCGTGGTGGGGGCAATTAGGCTCCAGTAAAATCTGTGTTTGTTTACATCTAATAATACAACCCCATTAAAGACTGGAGCGGGTCATTACTGTGGTGTGTCAGAAAACCTGCACTCTCGGTGTCCTCACAGAATTAGAAAATAATTAATCTGTTTACAAATAAATAAACCTGTATCTAAGAACGTCCGTAATGACCCAGAGTTTCCCCTGAGCCTGGACAGTGTTGAAACTAATCTGAGATCCTGTGTGTTTCTTTACCTGCTGTTGATGTCTCTGTTAAACGGTTTAACTCAGATTTAGGTAATGGGTGTTTCTGGGGTAAAATACTCTCTTGAACACTCATTTATCCTTTATTGAGAGAAATAAGAGCTGACTGTTATTATAATGCTGGGAGTGGGCCAATAAAAATCTATCTCCTGTAGGTAAGGGATGGGCCTGGCAACACACACACAGATGGACACAATACAGACATAAGCACGCATAAACACACATGCACGTACGGAAGCATGCATACACCCACACACACGCACCTCTCTCACACAGTCTATAGCGTTGCTATAAACATAAATAAATCCATTAAATCCTCTACATCGACATTATTATCTTAAATACAAGAATTAAATGGATAAATCATGTTTGAAGTTTGATCTAATGTTAGTTTTATGTGTTCTTCAATGTACTTGTGAGTGCTTGTATACCTTAGTAACTACAGATCAGAGAGAAGAGAGAGACAGTGAGTGTGTTTCCCCCTGACATACCTGTGAGTGCCTATATAAGTGTAGTAAGTATGTGCTGCCAGAGTAGTTAAAGGGTTTCCAGATCTGTGACAATACTACAGGAACTAAAACAAACAGAGCACAGTCCCTCTAATGACTGGTTACCCATAATCCATCTGTGTCAGAGAGGTGACGAGCTGATCCTTTCCTCTTCCACCAGGCTGCTCTCCTCCGTTCACACACTCCCTCTCTCCCACTCTCTCTCCTCAGTGACTGGCAGCTCTGATAGGGGGATCATTAATCATCTCATCACATCAGTAGGGCAGAGGAATAACCTACAGTAGAGAACAGTATCACCTACACACCTACACACACACACACACACACACACACACACACACACACACTCAGTCAAGTATAACCCACACACATTATGACGCATAGTGTGTGTGGGTCAAATGTTTATGAGGAGTGACATCTTTTCTTAAGCACTGGAAGACTTACCACATACACAGCAGAGGGGACACTGGAAAACAAGTTAGAAACAGATCGTTGGCAGTCATGGGTTTCAGAGTATATGTATGTCTGACTCTCTTTATCTCTCCCCCCCGCCGCTCTCTCTCTCTCTCTCTCTCTCAGGGGAAGGTGTGAAGATGTTCCAGAAAGGAAGTCAGATAGAGTCCCTCTTCCTCTGTTTGATGTTGGTGAGTTTCTCTCAAATTACATTACTCCTCATTCTCCTCTCTCTCCTCCTTCCCCTCCTCTTCTCATCCTCACCCATCTTCAGCAATGAAACAGTGTAACAGATACACAGACGCATGCGCGAACACAAACACACTGAACACACACCCACACTCGTACAGACATAACACTGGCAGAGGTACAGCCAGACTTTAGCAGGTCTTTGCCAGAGGTTGTGAAACATCAGAGGTTCCTCAGTGGAGCTCTAAGAGAGCAGTTATAATCTGGGCCTGAATCTCTCCTCTCTTCCTCTGATGTTGAAACCTGTTGGCTGTGTGTGTGTGTTGGCTGTATTCCCAGGAGTTTAACTTCCCTCAGAGCTCAATTAATGATCCCCACTAAAGCCACTCCTGGAGGGCCGGATTAGAGAGAGAGAGAGAGAAAGAGAGGGAGAAGGAGCGAGAGAGAGAGAGAGCTAGAGAGAGAGAGAAAGGAGATATAGAGAGAGAGAGCTAGAGAGAAAGAGAGCTAGAGAGAGAGAGGTTGTCCAGTGCTTGTCCAGTGATTGTCCAGTGGTTGTCCAGTGATATTCCACAGTCCTTCATTCTCACCAGCCACATACGCCCTCCTCCTCCTTCCTTCTCCCATCTTCTCTTCCTCCTCCCACCTCCTCCCATCTCCTCTTCCTCCTCCCGTCTCCTAGTCATCCTTCCACCCCCTCCTCTTTCCTATCCCACATCCTCATCCTCCCATCTCCTCTTCTTCCAACCTCCTCCTCTTCCTCTTCCTCCTCACATCTACTCACATCTCCTCTTCCTCCTTCCACCGCCACCTCTTTCCTATTCCACCTCCTCCTCCTCCCCCTCCATACACAGTGTATGATAGCCTCAGACTCACATGTCTTCATGTCAGATGTCTCAGTTCACTCCAGCTCCCCAGCTGCTGCTCGGTCTGTCTTGTGTTTGTTGTTATAGAGTTTGTCAGTGGTGTAAAGTACTTAAGTAAAAATATTTATTATTTTTACTTTTACTTCACTACATTCCTTTCCTTTTACTTTAATTTACTTTTTACTCCATACATTTTCCCTGACACCCAAAAGTACTCGTTACATTTTGAATGCTTAGCAGGACAGGAAAATTGTCAAATTCACTCACTTATCAAGAGAACATCCCTGGTCATCGGTATTGCCTCTGATCTGGCGGACTCATTAAACACACATGCTTCATTTGTAAATGATGTCTGAATATTGGAGTGTGCCCCTGGCTATGCGTAATATTAAAAAAACAAGAAAATGGTGCCGTCTGGTTTGCTTAACATAAGGAATTTTAAATTATTTATACTTTTAGTTTTACTTTTGATACTTAAGTATATTTTAGCAAGTACATTCACTTTTGATACTTAATTACTGTAAATTTAAAACCAAATAATTGTTTTGGCTCAAGTAGTATTTTGCTGGGTGACTTTCACATTTACTTGAGTCATTTTCTATTAAGGTATCTTTACTTTTACTCAAGTATGACAATTGGGTACTTTTTCCACCACTGCAAACAGTAACTGGGTTTCATTTCAGTCTCTGTGTGTTTGAACAGCAGTGTTTAACTTGTTGTGTTTAGAAAAGGACATTTTTGACTGTGAGCTGGGGAGAGCTGAGTGTGTGTTTGTTTATTTGGGGGTTTTGATGGATGGATCTGGACAGCAGATCTGTGTGAGGAGAACAGTCAACAGAACACACACACACACACACACACACACACACACACAGAGGCAGGCAGGCAGGCAGGTAGCTAATGGTAAGTAAGTTACTGTATATAATGTTACAGTACACCTATTGTAATTTAAATACAGTATCAAAGCAAGAACTGTGTAATGACACACGGTACAATACCGTAAAATTAAATTGTACTGTAAAACATAAATGCTACAGCACCCCCCAACCCAAAACATCTTCCCACGGCCATGATTGAGGGGATTGGGGTTTGTATTTTACAGTATTTTACTATAATTACATGGGATTGGTGCAAGCAGGTTGGCTGCTAGGTAATGTGTTTACACATTACAGCATATCAATGAATATTTAGTGTTTTATATCACTTCCATTTCTAGAGGCCTAACAAATGCTTCCAAAATGGCAGCGACTACAGGGCAAAACAGACCAAAAGGACATGGCAAAATACTTAACCATTAACAGTTTAAGACTTGCTACCAATCAAATCTGTCCCCTATATATTTTAAATTGATGGGGCACTACTACTACATACCAGTTAAATTGGTACAGCATTCTCACTAACGGGTGCAACAAATATGCAGGTTGACGTCTTTTTACCATTATATTGTAAAAATTAATGAAAACAAAAATGTGGTTTTTGGTCTTAATTTAAGATTAGGGTTAGGCATTAGGTTTAGCAGTTTAGTTAAGATTAGGGTTAGGTTTAAAATCAGATTTTAAGACTTTGTGGCTATGCTAGCTAGTGAACACTCTGCAGAGCTACCTCCAGAACAAGGCACTGTATTCTGTGGGATGGAATTACAGTACCATTCGGAATACAACAATTATTCCCCTGCCCACAACATTTTCCCACAATGCACCATAATTTTAATGTATGCTGCAGTAAAACGTTTCACAGTATTTTACTGTTGATAATACCCAAAATTACCATATAAATTACAGTTTTCCTTTACAGTGCACAAACACATGCCCACACAAACACACACACTTCAGCCACTCGATAAATCAATGATATGCACATTTAAACAATTATGGTCTGTCCCTAAGTTCGCTCTGACACCCAGCGATTGCAGTTTGGTTAGTATGTTATTGTGTGGCTTGGATGGTGGGAGAGATAGTGATGTAACATTCTCTCTCTGGCTGACAGATTTATGGCCACATTAATGACAACGGCTTGATTGGTCTCTTAATGGTTCCCAAGGGGATTAATATAGTCTCATTGATTTTAATTAGAATGAGTTATTGAAAGCTGTAGTAAATAAAGTCTACAAGCATAAAGGGAATATACTGAAAAATCCTGTAGTGAGTTGAAGCAGAAGAAAAATATTAATCTTAACCCCTTACACTCGTGGAAATTGGCATACAGTGGGGAAAAAAAGTATTTAGTCAGCCACCAATTGTGCAAGTTCTCCCACTTAAAAAGATGAGAGAGGTCTGTAATTTTCATCATAGGTACACGTCAACTATGACAGACAAATTGAGATTTTTTTTCTCCAGAAAATCACATTGTAGGATTTTTTATGAATTTATTTGCAAATTATGGTGGAAAATAAGTATTTGGTCACCTACAAACAAGCAAGATTTCTGGCTCTCACAGACCTGTTGTCACGGTTCAGACAGACGACAAGAGGACCACAATTGCGTCACACCAGAAAGTTTATTAAACTTAAGGGAAAAGGGAAGTAGGGAGTGAGTGAAGGCTCCAGGGGTTATTCCGTCCAATGTGCTGGGTCTGTGCCCCCCCCCAGTGGCAGCGATGCGTCCGATGACGCCGGTGGTTGGTGGTCCAGAAGTCCTGGGGGGGAGGAAACACAGACACAACGGGGCGGATGAAACAAGGCAGAAGTACAGTTCAAGGGAAATCCAAACACGTTGTAGCAAGGCAGAAGGCTGGTCAGAGTTACCGGGGTCGAAGAGTAGTCAGGAGTCGTAATGGCAGAAAGCAGGTCTGGTTTTCCTGGGGCAGAAGAGTATCCAAGAATCAGGCAGGTCCGGGGTCACAAAACAAGGGTGAGCCAGAAGCGCGAGCAAACAGGTTCCGGGTGTGAGCTTTGCAGACGATCTGACAAAGGAGAGCTGAAAGACAGGACTTTAAATACTGGGAGAGGTTAGTGGGTAATGCAGCGCAGCTGGCAGAGTAATTAGAGCCGAGCAGAGCAGGGACAGGTGGAGCTAGTTAGGCTGAGTAGAGAGAGAGTGGTGAGCAAAGTGGAAGATAGTGGAAACAAATTAAGGTGGTAACCCGGTGGAGTGAGAGGGCTCATGACAGAACCCCCCCCCCAAGGGACGGCCCCAGAAGTCCCAAGAGCAACACCACGCCGGGCGGGAGGAGGGGAGCCGGAGGAGGGCTAGAACTCCTCCGAACGGTCCGAGCGAACGTCCTCATCCTCGGAGGAAGCCGGAGGGCCGTGGTCGGGAGATGGGACAGGTCCCGAGACAGGATCAGGCACAGGACAGGAAGCCGAGCGGGCAGGACGGTTAGGGATCCCTCTGGGGCGGCCCCTACGGATTGCAGGTTGATCAGGATGCCGTTGGTGGAAGGCGGTGATGAGAGTCCTATCCACAATCCGACTAGCTGGCACCCAGGTCCTTTCCTCAGGTCCATAGCCCTCCCAGTCAATGAGGTACTGGAGACCCCTACCCCTCCGTCTGGACCGAAGCAGGCGGCGGACGGTGTAAACCAGACCACCATCGACGAGCTGTGGAGGAGGAGGACAAGGCGCAGCAGGGACCAGCGGACTCTCATGAATGGGCTTAATCTTAGACACATGGAAAGTGGGGTGCACCCTCATGGAATTAGGCAGTTGGAGCCGGACAGCAGTTGGGCTAATCACTCTTATGATAGGGAATGGGCCAATGAACCGAGGTGCCAGCTTTTGCGACTCCACCCTGAGTGGCAGGTTCCTTGACGACAACCACACCCTTTGACCAACATGGTAGGTGGGAGCAGGGATTCTCCGACGGTTGGCCCCGGTAGTGTAGCTGGCAACGGATCTGAGAAGTGTGGCTCGGGCTTGTGACCAGGTGCGGCGACATCGACGGGCAAAAGCAAGTGCAGATGGGCAAGTAACCTCCCCTTCCTGGCTGGCAAATAGAGGAGGCTGGTAACCATAAACACATTGGAAAGGGGACATACCGATGGCAGAGCAGGTCAGAGAATTGTGTGCGTACTCCACCCATGTCAATTGCTGCGACCAGGAGTGGGGGTTGCGTGAAGTCATGCATCGCAGTGCCTTCTCGAGCTCCTGATTTGCCCGCTCTGACTGCCCATTGGATTGGGGATGGAATCCGGAAGTCAGACTGACTGTGGCTCCCAGCAGGTGACAGAACTCCTTCCAAAAAGCGGAGGAGAATTGTGGACCACGGTCAGAAACTACATCCTTTGGCAGTCCGTGGATCCGGAAGACGTGTTCCAGGACCACCTGGGCGGTCTCCTTGGCGGTTGGGAGCTTGGGGAGGGGAATGAAGTGTGCCATCTTGCTGAATCGGTCAACTATGGTGAGAATGACGGTCATGCCACTTGAAGGGGGCAGCCCCGTGACAAAGTCAAGGGCGATGTGAGACCAGGGACGTCTGGGCACAGGCAGGGGCTGCAGCAATCCGGCTGGGGGCTGGCAGGACGACTTGTGTTGGTTGCAGATGGGGCAGGCTTGGACGAATTCCCGTACATCCTTTCTCAGAGAGGGCCACCAGAACCTCTGGGCGAGCAGGTTGTAAGTGCGGGTGGAGCCAGGGTGACAAGCTAGGCGGGAGTCATGTCCCCACTGAACGACCTGGGACCTCAGGTTTTCGGGGACAAAAAGGCGGTCAGCTGGGCAAGTGCTGGGACCGGGCTGGTTACGGAGAGCTTCCAGCACCTGTTCCTCAACAGCCCAGGTCAGAGCTGCTACGATGCAGGGACTTGGCAGAATCGACACAGGATCCTTGGAGGGGTTGTCATCCTTCTGGAATTGACGGGAGAGGGCGTCTGGCTTGGTGTTGCGTGATCCAGGCCGGTATGACAGAGTGAAATTAAACCTGGTGAAGAACAGGGCCCAGCGGGACTGCCTGGAGTTCAACCGTTTGGCCGTGCGGATGTACTCCAAGTTCTTATGATCGGTCCAAACGAGAAATGGAATGGTGGACCCCTCCAGCCAGTGACGCCACTCCTCCAAGGCAAGCTTCACAGCCAGCAGCTCTCGGTTCCCTATGTCGTAATTGCACTCAGAGGGGGACAACCGACGTGAGAAAAAGGCACAGGGATGGAGCTTCCTATCCTCCGCAGCCCACGGAGAAATCACAGCACCAACTCCCACATCCGAGGCGTCCACCTCCACAATGAATTGCCGGTCCACATCAGGCATCTGGAGGATGGGATCGGAGGTGAACCTTACCTTGAGGGTACTGAAGGCCTTGTCGGCTGCTGGGGTCCAGGTGAAGGGTTGCTTGGTGCTGGTTAGAGCAGTGAGAGGGGCAGCAACGGTACTGTAGTTCCGGATAAACTTTCTATAGAAGTTAGCAAACCCCAGAAACTGTTGCAGCTTCTTTCTGTTCTCCGGAACTGGCCATGAAGTGACTGCTGATACTTTGGCAGGATCCATTTGGATACTTCCCTCTGCCACTATGTACCCCAGGAAGGCCACTGTCTTGACGTGAAACTCACATTTCTCTGCCTTGGCGTAGAGGGAATTCTCCAGAAGACGATGAAGGACTTGCTGGACATGGCGGGTGTGTTCAGACAGGTTTCTGGAGTAGATTAAGATGTCATCCAGGTAAACGAAGACAAACTTGTTTAACATGTCCCGCAGTACATCATTCACTAGAGCCTGGAACACAGCAGGAGCATTGGTGAGGCCAAAAGGCATAACCAGATACTCGTAGTGGCCTGTTGGTGTATTGAATGCGGTCTTCCATTCATCTCCCTCCCGGATCCGCACTAGGTGGTAAGCGTTTCTGAGATCCAACTTGGTAAAAACAGTGGCTCCCTGGAGCAACTCAAAAGCAGAGGTGAGCAGAGGGAGAGGGTAACGGTTTTTCACTGTGATGTCGTTGAGTCCCCTGTAGTCGATGCAGGGGCGAAGAGATCCGTCCCTCTTCCCCACAAAGAAGAAGCCAGCACCAGCCGGAGATGAAGATGAACGGATCAATCCTGTGGACAGAGAGTCATTGATGTAATCCTCCATGGACTTTCTTTCAGGAGCAGACAACGAATAAAGACGGCCCCTTGGAGGGGCTGTTCCAGGGAGGAGGTCGATGGCACAGTCGTACGGTCGGTGAGGGGGCAGAGATGTGGCTCTTGCTTTGTTAAACACTTCTCTGAGACCATGGTAGCATTCTGGGACATGGGAGAGGTCAGGAGCGGAGTTAGTAGGTACTGGCCGAGGGGGTAGTGCGGCAGCAAGCAGGCAGGTTCGGTGGCAGTCCTCTCCCCACTCCCTGATCACCCCGGTCACCCAGTCGAGCTGAGGGTTGTGCCGGCGGAGCCATGGGTAACCCAGGATGAGGGGTTGGCCTGGAGAGGGGAGCAGGTGAAACTGGATAGTTTCTTGATGGTTTCCGGACAGACCCATCAAGACCGGGGCCGTGACATGAGTGACCGATCCGAGTAAGTGTCCGTCCAGTGCCCGGGCAGGAATAGGAGGTGTCAAACGGAGGTTCTCCAGTCCCAGTTGGCGTGCCAGCTTGATGTCCATTATGTTGGCTTCGGCGCCAGAATCCACCAGAGCAGCCAGGGTGTGAGTTGAGTCAGAGAGGCGGAGGTGAACTTGCAGCAGGGGTTTGCGGTCGGAGGACTGGATAGTCATTGAGCTCAACCGGACTCCCCCTATGCCCGGTGAGCTTCGGCTTTTAAAGGGCAGGTTACCACACGATGTCCATCACCTCCACAATAGAGGCAGAGGTTTGAGGTGAAGCGGCGCTGGCGCTCTGCAGGAGTGAGAGAGGCTCGCCCAATCTCCATAGGCTCAGACTGATCAAGCTGACTTGGGTGAGTGGCAGTAGCTGACAGGAGCCCAGTCGGATCTCTCCGAATGCCGGTAGTTGGTGGACCTTGGCGCCCCCTCTCACGACGACGGGTCTGTATCCTTCTGTCGATCCGGACAGTCAGTGCGATGGCTTCATCAAGAGTGGAAGGCAGTTCATGGGAGACCAACTCGTCCTTGATATAGTCAGCCAAGCTATGGAAGAACGCGTCCACCAACGATGGTGTGTTCCAAGAACTTCGTCTTGCCAGGGTTCGGAAGTCGATGGAATGGTCTGCGACTGTACGTCTGCCTTGTCGAATACTGAACAGTTCACGAGACGCCTCTGCGGTTGGTGAATCCAGGTCAAACACCTTCAGCATCTCCTCAGCAAACAGGTCGAAGGTTGCACATGCGGGGGTTTGACGTTCGAACTCTGCTGTTCCCCAGAGTCGAGCTCGGCCCGTCAGGTGAGTGATGGCATACCCGACCTTAGCCCCCTCCGTGGCGAAGGTCCTTGGCTGCAAGGAGAACTGAAGTCGGCAGCTAGTCAGGAATGGCCGGACCTGGGTAGAATCGCCGTTGAACCGCTCGGGGTTTCCAATCTTGGGTTCCGGGGCAGCGGCTGCAATGACCGGGGCAGGTAACTCGGAGGCAGGGCTGGTGGGCAGACTGGCTGGGGTAAGGTTGGTGAGGAGTTGGATGATCATGGCGAGTTGTTGTTGCTGCTGCTGGGACTGCTGCTGGTGCTGCTGGAACTGCTGATGCTGTTGGTGGCCGACCTGAAGCAGAGAGGTGATGTCGCCGCTCATGCGGCCTAGCTCTCTCTCAGTGTGTTCCAGGCGTAGCATGGCGGTGGGTTGCTCAGGTTCTTCGGTTTCCATGTCGGGGGAAGTGTGCGCTGAGTCCATAATGGTCAGATCGTACTGTCACGGTTCAGACAGACGACAAGAGGACCACAATTGCGTCACACCAGAAAGTTTATTAAACTTAAGGGAAAAGGGAAGTAGGGAGTGAGTGAAGGCTCCAGGGGTTATTCCGTCCAATGTGCTGGGTCTGTGCCCCCCCCCAGTGGCAGCGATGCGTCCGATGACGCCGGTGGTTGGTGGTCCAGAAGTCCTGGGGGGGAGGAAACACAGACACAACGGGGCGGATGAAACAAGGCAGAAGTACAGTTCAAGGGAAATCCAAACACGTTGTAGCAAGGCAGAAGGCTGGTCAGAGTTACCGGGGTCGAAGAGTAGTCAGGAGTCGTAATGGCAGAAAGCAGGTCTGGTTTTCCTGGGGCAGAAGAGTATCCAAGAATCAGGCAGGTCCGGGGTCACAAAACAAGGGTGAGCCAGAAGCGCGAGCAAACAGGTTCCGGGTGTGAGCTTTGCAGACGATCTGACAAAGGAGAGCTGAAAGACAGGACTTTAAATACTGGGAGAGGTTAGTGGGTAATGCAGCGCAGCTGGCAGAGTAATTAGAGCCGAGCAGAGCAGGGACAGGTGGAGCTAGTTAGGCTGAGTAGAGAGAGAGTGGTGAGCAAAGTGGAAGATAGTGGAAACAAATTAAGGTGGTAACCCGGTGGAGTGAGAGGGCTCATGACACCTGTAACTTCTTCTTTAAGAGGCTCCTCTGTCCTCCACACGTTACCTGTATTAATGGCACCTGTTTGAACTTGTTATCAGTATAAAAGACACCTGTCCACAACCTCAAACAGTCACACTCCAAACTCCACTATGGCCAAGACCAAAGAGCTGTCAAAGGACACCAGAAACAAAATTGTAGACCTGCACCTGGGGCCTGTTGCACAAAACTAGGATAAGGGATTAAGCCAGGATATCTTGGTGATCCTGGCTCAATTGATCCGTAATCCGGTTGCACTAAAGATGGATAGGGGGCAGGAGGATATGTTATGGTATAAATTACCATGGAGATTTATTCTGTGGAGCTAGCCTGCTCCAGACCAGGCTAAATTCCAGGATCTATTTAATCTCATCCCTAATGTCAGTCAGCAGTCACCACAAATGGAAACCAATAGTTATTTCACTGCTCACTATACATTGTTATCACATATAACTAGACCCACTGTCATTATTTAAACGTTTGTGATCATTAATTTCAATGATTTTGGATAAAAAATGATTTTTAGATGATGTTGCTATCATTAGATAATTTACAGTTTCCCATAGACTATAAGGCTATATATAAAATGATAGAATATTAGGGCCACAGAGGGGAAAAAAACACAAGTCATAATATTGTAACCAGTTGTTTTAAAGGAGGACAGTTGTTAAAATGACAGATGTGGGGCATTTCGTGAAATTGTACTTCAGTATGGTTTCATAAACAAAGACATGCTGATGTGCCAGAATATTAAGTATCACATTGTCATAAGTATCAAAACTGTAAAAACAATATGTAGCTTTTCTGCAGAAAGAACCAGCCTCATAAATTTATGACTTTATCCTTTTTCTTCAGTGTGGCCCTAGTACTCTGTCATATAAACAAATACACATTCCATATGAATATAAAAACACAATGTGTAACATTATGTTCCTTTATTGAATAAGGACAAAACAAAGCAGGTAAACCATCAGCTCCTTTCGAAACTGAAGTCACAGTGACTCTACAAGATGGAAAGCACAGAATCCAAGCATATTATACAAAATGATACATACACATTCAAAGGTCTGTATATAACACACCCTGCATGTCTGCACACTAAAATAAATGCAGGACAAATCCATACACATCAACTGAACAGACAAATGAATGGATGCAGTAGCCTCCCTGCAGCCTTGTATTACACACAGTATACCGCACAAACATCATAAGAGGCCAAATTCTTAAAAAAACGAACCCAAAAAAACCCAAATTCCTCTGCCACCGCAGGACATATTTAACCAAAATTGAAAGCACACATACTAAAATAATTCAACACATATTGGTCCCTCAGCAGCCGACCACTGTCGTCATCAGGGAAGATTGCCGGATTGTCCCAGTCCATGGCTGGTGGCACTCTGGGGGCCCTCTCCTTCCTCAGGCAGGCCACATTGTGGAGGACAGCACAAGCCACAGTAATATCACATGCCCTAACAGGGCTGACCCTTAATTTGTGAAGGCAGTGAAAGCGTGCCTTCAGGAGGCCAAAGGTCATTTCAACTCTGGCCCTGGTCCTGGCATGGGCATGGTTGTAGGCCTGCTGTGCTTCCTGGGGGTCTGTGAAAGGTGTCAGGAGAAAAGGCTGGCAGCCATACCCCCTGTCTCCCAGCAACACACCAGAGAATTCACCTGTCAACACAAAATCTCATCATTACTACCTCATAAACACAGTGATATTCTTGACACAGCCATGATGGTTATAAATAGGGGTTGTGTGGCTTACCTTGTGATAGGCACTGATAGATTTCAGAGGCCCGAAAGATTCTGGAGTCATGGACTGAGCCAGGCCATTTTGCCACAACATTGCTGATCACACAGTCAGCATTGCAGACCATCTGAAATCATAAGATGAGGAATATTACACCAATCAATGCACATCACTGGCAATGCAGAGTGTTCGTCAATGGACAATATCAAAAAGTTATGTTCACCTGAACATTAATGCTGTGAAAGGATTTCCTATTCACAAAATCGGCCTCATGGGCACCTGAGGGGGCTTTTATCCTTATGTGTGTGCAGTCCACTGCACCAATGACATTGGGGAAACCTGTCACACAAAGTAATGAGTATCCTACTATGTGTTAACAGTTGTCCTGTAATTTGTAGATCCTCTTACCTGCAATCCTATAGAACTCCTCTTTGATGTCACAGAGTCTTCTGTGGCCAGGGAAGGAGATGAAGACATCTGCTAATGCTTTGATAGCCAGACACACACTCCTTATTGTGCGGCAAATTGTGGCCTTGTTCAGCTGTTCTGCATCCCCCACTGAGTACAGGAAGGCTCCACTAGCAAAAAAGCGCAAGGCCACACAAACCATTTGCTCCACACTCAGTGCATGGCTCCGTGCAGTGCGGTGCTTAATCCTGGGACCCAGTAGTCTGCATAGATACCTGATGCCATCTGCAGAAAACCTGTATCTTTCATATAGATGGTCATCAGGGAAGGCCAGTGGGTCCAACCGGTCCCTGAAGACCCTTTCTCGCCTGAAGGCTCTCCTCAGCACAAGTGCTTCTTCATCCACCACATCTCGCACGAATGGGCATGCCATTGTCAGAGCAGAAAGGAACACACAATTTTGGGCCTTCATATAGGCTAGTGGCCACACCTGGTGCTGGGGGGGTGGGCAAAAGAGGGCGATGCCTTATAACGATGACTTGGTTGTACTGATTGCTGGGAAAATAAAAAAAACCTTAGAAAGATGCCACCGTCCTGTGTGCTCACAATAAGAGCTCATATGTCATGGCTCACTTGACTTTACGAGAATATACCTAATTTTTATTTTGAGCTGTGTCATCTTCTTGGAGCTGGGGGAGGAAAGAAAAATAATGATTAATACATTTGTGTTACAGTTAGCATACAGTGTACATTGAAGGCATATCTCACCTCCCTCTCAAGTTTTTTTATTTCAAGGTCCAGTTTCCTAATTGTCCTCTTTTTTATTTCGGACTCCAGTGCAAGATTTTCCATCTTTTTCTTCTTGTACTGAATGTCTATGTCTGCCAGTTCTATTTGGCGCCGGAGGTGGTTGCCATACAACTTTCTGATAGCTTGTGAGCTCTGTGAACACAATACAATTAGCGCAGCTGGAATTTGGCAGGATGTGGTGTCCTTTTATTAATACGCACTATGTTGCCAGGCTGGTTTTCCCACTGTATAGCATCTGGGTCCTGTAAAAGAAATTAGATGTTTTGATTTTGATGAGGACTCCTCACCATTGTAGAGTAAATAGTACTTTCACAGTCTTAACATGATACCTCATGCCTTCTGGAATCCAGAGAGATGGTCTCCTCCTCATCATCGTCTCCATCATGTGCTGTTGCTGCTGCACTGGGGCCTTCACCCTATCACATTTAATCGGATTCATATTGAAGCTAGTAGACAAGACATGCCAGGCCTACAGTATGCCTTTGATGGAGTACTCACTGGATCAGCATCGTCTGGTGCTTGTGCTGGTGGCTCTAACAGGAACACAGTGCTGCCAGACACTGCAAGGCAATAGGTAAACCAAAGTCAGACAGTCCAAATTGATTCAATATGAATGTGGTTGTATCCCATGTAGAGATGGAAGGACATACCTTGAATGAAGCGGGTGGCATCTTGGGAGGAACCTATGCTCGTCTCTTTCCCCCCAGGGATCCCCTCTAAGACGGGCCTGCCTTTATTTAGCTCCAAGGCCATGTCCTCTGCTGGGGTAAGGTCAGCCTTTGGTGACCCACCACCCGTGCCTTGTCTGTGGGTATTCTTTTTCACTGCTAAAACAGTACAGACAATGTGTGAGCAGGCACCTTCTGGGTACAATATATGCTTGTGCTTTGTTAAATATTAGTCAGGGACCATACCATTCTGCAGAATGTTCTTGTATTTGATTTTGACCTGCTGCCATGTCCGTTTTGGCCCGTTCATGTTTAATCTACACACACACACACACACACACACACACATTTAATGGAGTCACACTGCAAAAAATTACTTGGTATTTTTGTCTTGTTTTCAGTAAAAATATCAAAAAATTTATCATAGCTTTATACAGTGTGATGGAGTTACTTTACACAATTTCACTCATATCTGCAGTGCATTTCAATTAAAAATTTAACCGTTTCATAATTACAGTGCAACTGCATTTTTGGAGATGTGAATTAAATATTTGAATTGTAATTGTGATGTTTCAGCGGAGCGGTGAGTGTGTAATTGTGCACTACTTACGCATTCAGGCGGTCTGCAATACTTTGCCACGCTTTTTCTCTTTGCTTTATCACTGTGGCGGTGTTGCCTTTCTTCTTAATTATATCTTTTACCTCCTCGTATGCCTCCATGAGGATTTGTGCTTCCGACGGGGAAAAGTACGCGGCTCTAGTTGCCATGGTAAATCAGTTAATCTGTGATCTGTGGCGGGGTCTATTTGAGTGAGCCGTGAGCGCGCACCTATCCAGGATTGGTTTCACCTGGCTTAATGAATCCGTGTCTGCTCATCCTGGCTTGGTCTTTGTGCAACCAATTAAGCCTGGACGCACATGTTTTGGCTTCATTGAGCTCAGCTGAGTCATTTATCCCGGATGTCTTAATTCTACTTTTGTGCAACAGGCCCCAGGCTGGGAAGACTGAATCTGCAATAGGTAAGCAGCTTGGTTTGAAGAAATCAACTGTGGGAGCAATTATTAGGAAATGGAAGACATACAAGACCACTGATAATCTCCCTCGATCTGGGGCTCCACGCAAGATCTCACCCCGTGGGGTCAAAATGATCACAAGAACGGTGAGCAAAAATCCCAGAACCACACGGGGGGACCTAGTGAATGACCTGCAGAGAGCTGGGACCAAAGTAACAAAGCCTACCATCAGTAACACACTACGCCGCCAGGGACTCAAATCCTGCAGTGCCAGACGTGTCCCCCTGCTTAAGCCAGTACATGTCCAGGCCCATCTGAAGTTTGCTAGAGTGCATTTGGATGATCCAGAAGAGGATTGGGAGAATGTCATATGGTCAGATGAAACCAAAATAGAACTTTTTGGTAAAAACTCAACTCGTCGTGTTTGGAGGACAAAGAATGCTGAGTTGCATCCAAAGAAAAAAACTATTACAAGGGTTTGAGTGAGAGGTCTAACTGGTGTCTTCAAGTGGCCACACACCTCTCCAAACTGTACACAGTTCCTAAATAATTTCAATGCACTTTTATGACTCAAGGAAAGAGCCTTCAACTATAAGGTGCTTTTTTTTTTAGCTCTCCTAGCTTTGAGGAACTGAAGCAAGCACACTTTTTTGTTTGGAACACAGCCCTGCGTCCCCACCAACACACAATTACTGTTGTTGTTTATGCAATCCAAAAACAATCTCAGGTGGGCATCATTTGAATGCTTATTCTGTTTCCAACATGGTTAGCCAAGTTATAAAATATGATCTTACTGTGTTAGGCTTTCAAAAGGCACTTCAGATAAACATTTTGGTGCGCATAGAATGGGTTCATGAGTGCATTCAAGTGTGTGTCCTGCGGTTAATTCTCTCTCTCTCTCTCTCTCTCTCTCAGGTGTCCTGTCCTCCCTCTCTCAGATCAGAGTACAGTAGTTGTGGAGAGTTTGAGTTCTACAACCAGACCCTCAGTAGCTGCCAGCCATGCCCGCCATGCCAACCTGGACAGGAGCCCCACATGGTGAGACACACGCACACACACTTTCCCTTGGGTGAAATGACTTGAGTGTCAGTATCGTGTGAACCCTGACCCCTGCTACTTGCCTCCCAGCCATACTCTCTAGTCTACCTATCTGCTCAGACCACCCAGGTTGTTTACTTGATTCACTGGTATACACACAGGTACAGATGTAGGATCTTAATTTGAGCCAGTTTTCTACAGCAGGAAAATAATCCTGCAGCAATAGGAAATGTGAATTTCGTTAGGGCAAATGATGTCTGAAATTAAAAAGTGGAAATTAAAATACACTACACGTTTGCGTTTCCTGTTGTGCAGGAAAATTCTCTGCAACAAAAGAGTGATCAAATTAAGATACTACATCTGTACACCTCCCAGCTCAGAGAGAGTTACCATCTAAATCCCAGTACTGTAAGCCTCTTCCGATTCATAAAGGGGAATGAACAATTTTCACGGTTTGTCACTCCATTTTAATTTTTTCCAAAATATTGAAGCCCCGTGGGTAGGAATGATACAGTAGTCTGTCAGTAGCCATGAGTCATCAGTCCCCCGGTCAAAACAAAAAGCACAGCAGGCAGCACCTCACTGGGCCTTAATATGTAGGAGACACACCTCACACACATGCACGCATGCACACACACACATACACACACACCTACAGTATAGACTACTTCACACAACTACACAGAACAACTCCAAAAGGAGCCCACCTTTCTCCTCTTCATCTAAACAACAATCGTAACACATATCTAACTGTTTGAATAGTCCGTTGTTCATTAGACTTCTAAAGTTATTCAACTCTCCTATCTAATTACAGAAAATGACTATAATGTGACATTGACAAGTAAGCCTATCATTGCTCATGATTGTCTATTTGTGTAAGGACTTATCAAACAGAGCAGCAACATAACTAACCAGGCATTCAGCTCTGTTCTCATCTCGCATCTGTGATCAGAAGTAGTATTTAGTCTTTAATCTAGCCATGTGCTTTCCCTATAATCACTGGGATAATTCTACCCCCACCTGAGACTCCCCCCCCCCAAAAAAACAACAACACACACACACATCAAACAGCACTCTTTCAACTCCCACACAGACCTGATGTGATCTGATAGAGCAGATACTTTTACTACAAGATGGAGGTGCTTTAAACGGTTTTAATAAAGATAGATGTTTAATGTGTCTGTCAGACTGTGCAGAGTATTGGTTGTTGTCACAGCTCCCCACTGAGAGTAGTGCATCAGCCTGGGACCTCCTCATTCCATATTAGAACATACAGTGCATTCAGAAAGTATTCAGACCCCTTCACTTTTTCCACATTTTGTTACGTTACGGCCTTATTCTAAAATGGATTTAATAAAATAAATCCTCTTCAATCTACACACAATACCCCATAATGACAAAGTGAAAACAGGTTATTAGAATTTTTTGCAAATGTATTAAAAATAAAAAACAGAAATACCTTATTTATATAAGTATTCAGACCCTTTGCTATGAGACTCGAAATTGAGCTCAGGTGCATCCTGTTTCCATTGATCATCCATGAGATGTTTCTACAACTTGATTGGAGCACCTGTGGTAAATTCAATTGATTGGACATGATTTGATTTGGAAAGGCTCTCTCTCTCTCCTCTCTCTCTCCTCTCTCTCTCTCTCTCTCTCTCTCTCTCTCTCTCTCTCTCTTCTCTCTCTCTCTTCTCTCTCTCTCTCTCTCTCTCTCTCTCTCTCTCTCTCTCTCTCTCTCTCGTAAAGGGTCTGAATACTTATGTAAATGTGATATTTCAGTTTTTTTCTCTTTAAAACATTTGCAAACATTTCTAAAAACCTGTTTTTGCTTTGTCAATATGGGTTATTGTGTGTAGATTGATGAGGGGAAAAAACAATGTAATCCATTTTAGAATAAGGCTGTAACGTAACAAAATGTGAAAAAAGTCAAGGGGTGTGAATACTTTCCAAATGCACTGTACATTTCCACTTCCTCGCCACATGTACTAGGCTATACACAGGCACGCATGCACACACACAAACACAGACTACATATGTAGGATCTTAGTTTGAGCCAGTTTTCTACAGTAGGAACATAATCCTGCAGCAACAGGAAATCAGAATTATTATGTGGATTATAATGAATGGACATTTTTGATGGGGTTGATAGATTTTCGTGGAAATTACAAACTTTCATAAGCCTTTTTGAACCTCAAATACACTACACAAACTACACAAAGATCACGTTCAGAATGACTCATGTCCTGTTCTTGTGACCAATCACATTTCACGTCTTTAGTCTCAGACACAGACTGTCAGATCTAGCCTGGGTTCAGCAGAACACAGAATGCAGCATTACTATACACACTAACACAGTGGTCTATGAACAGCACCACTCATTTCAAGTGTGTGTGTGTGTGTGTGTGTTTGCACAACACATGTATAACACATGTCTAACATTGTATATGTGTGTTTTGTTGCAGAACTGTGGCTATGGGACTAAGGATGAGGACTTTGTGTGTGTGTCGTGTCCGGCGGGGAAGTACTCGAAGGGAAAGTACGAGATCTGCAGGAGACATAAGGACTGCGAAGGTCTGTACCGCGCTACAGTACTCACACCTGGG
>NW_028161070.1:0-23836 GCF_964263955.1 Coregonus lavaretus | reverse complement strand
AAAATGGTGGGACCAACAGCAATAATAATAATAGTAGCAGTGGAAATGGGATTACCATTAACAGCAACTACAACAACAATATAATGAGAATAACAATACATTAAAGCAATAGTAGTCGACCAATCTCAACATGACTGAGAAGACACATTACATGCTATGAAAGCCAAAACAAAACAGGAAATATTGTTGACATTACAATACACTTTTCACTGGCCGTCCCTCAGGTTGTGGCAGGAGGACACATATTTGGCTGCCAGAATTGCACATTTTGGCTTTTCACCCAATAAATATTGGATTTTTTCTTCCTCTTTTATAGTTTCCAATTCTTTGTACTGAATGATACTTTTGGGAAAGAAAGATTCTCTTAGGTCTGAGTATTTTTCACAGTGTAGTAGGAAATGCAGCACAGCTTGTCCTCTCTGGGCAGCCAGGTTTGCCTGTGACGACCAGTCTCTATAGCCAGACTGTGCTCACTGAGTCTGTACCTAGTCATTGTTTTCCTCAGTGTTTTATCAGTCACAGTGGTTAGATAGTCTGCCACCATGTACTGTCTGTTTAGAGCCAAATAGCATTGAAGTTTACTTTGATTTTTTGTGGTGTCTTTCCAATAGGTGATATATTTTTATTTTTGCTTTGTGATGATTTGGTTGGGCCAGATTTTCTGAGTGCTGTCCTGAGGCTCTATGAGGTTGGTTTTGGTTAGTGAACTGAGCCTCAGAACCAGCTTGCTGAGGGGACTCTTCTATTGTTTCATCTCTTGACATAGTAGAGCTGTGTGATGGAATGTTTTGGGGTCACTTGTTTTTAGATGGTTGTAAAATTTGATGGCTCTTTTTTCTATTCGAATAAGGAGTGGGTATTGGCCCAATTCTGCTCTACATGCGTTATTTTGAGTTTTTCTTTGCACTTGCAATACAGTCTTGCAAAACTGCATGCAGTATTTCGATTGGATGTTTGTCCCAATTGGTAAATTCAGTATTAGTGAGCGGACCCCATACTTCGCTGCCATATAGAGCAATTGGTTCTATAACTGATTGGAACATTTTGAGCCAGATTCTAATTGGAATTTCGATTTTAATATTCCTTTTCATGGCATAGAATGCTCTTCTTGATTTGTCTCTCAGCTCATTCACAGCCATGTGAAAGCTACCGGTGTTGCTGATATTTAGTCCTAGATATGTGTAATTTTTGGTGTGTTCTAATAGAACTGTGTCCAAATAGAATTTATATTTGTCATCCTGATTTCCGGACCTTTTTTGGAATATCATTATATTCTGGTTTTTTAGATCTAGATGCTGCTGTAACCCCTCCTTAGTGGGAGACAGTAGCACCAGGTCATCTGCGTACAGCAGACACTTGATTTCAGTGTTGTGTAGGGTTAGACCAGGTGCTGTCGATTCTTCTAATGTTTTTGCGGCAGGTAGCTTAGTGGGTAAGAGCGTTGTGCCAGTAACCGAAAGGTCGCTGGTTCTAATCCCCGAGCCGACTAGGTGAAAAATCTGTCGATGTGCCCTTAAGCAAGGCACTTTACCCTAATTGCTCCTGTAAGTCGCTCTGGATAAGAGCGTCTGCTAAATGTATAATAAAAAAATAAAATAAAAATGTAGATGTTAAATACTGTTGGACTTATTGGGCAGCCCTGTTTCACTCCACGTCCCTGAGAGAAGAAGTCTGTTTGTCACGCCCTGACTCAAGGGACTCGCATTTGTTGAGTCAGGGTGTGTATTTTCTATGTTGTGTTTTGCGATGTTTGTGGTCGGGGAGCGATAGAGAAGAGGACCTTGGGAAGAGGAGTGGGAACAGTACTACACTGAGGAGTCGGAGGATGACGACGACGACGAGTGTCTGTTCCCTAACTCGTGGGGGCTCCCGGAGGAGTCCTCACAGGAAGAGGAGTGCCGACGACGGAGACCCGAGAGGCAACCCCAAGAAAATGTTGGGGGGGGACACATGGTGTGGACTACGAGGCAGCAGGAGGCAGCGACAGGGCGGATCTACATGTTTGGAGAGGAGGCTACCAGGTTACGGGGGCTATTGGTTCAGAGGGAGCAGGAGTTATTAGGTCAGAGGGAGGCGCTACAGGAGGCTATAAGGGAGAAGGAGAGTGTAGAGGCACGGCGAGAGGAGCTGGTTAGGCAGCAGAAGGAGCGGGGGTTTATAAAGGAACCCAGTCCCGCTCCTCGCACCAAGCAAGTGGTGCGTGTCGCCAGTCCGGTCCGGCCCGTTCCTGCTCCCCGCACTAAGCCAGTGGTGTGTGTTCCCAGTACGGTCCGGCCCGTTCCTGCTCCTCGCATCAAACCAGTGGTGCGCGTCGCCAGCCCGGCCCGGACTGTTCCTGCCCCTCGCACCAAGCCAGTGGTGCGCGTCGCCAGCCCGGTCCGGCCTGTTCCTGTCCCTCGCACCAAGCCAGTGGTGCGCGTCGCCAGCCCGGCCCGGCCTGTTCCTTCCCCTCGCACCAAGCCAGTGGTGCGCGTCACCAGCCCGGCCCGGCCTGTTCCTGCTCCCCGCACCAGGCCAGTGGTGCGCGCCGCCAGTCCGGTACGGCCCGTTCCTGCTCCCCGCACCAAGCCAGTGGTGCGCGTCGTCAGCTCGGTCCGGCCCGTTCCTGTCCCTCGCACCAAGCCAGTGGTGCACGTCGCCAGCCCGGCCCGTTCCTGCCCCTCGCACCAAGCCAGAAGTGCGCGTCACCAGCCTGGTCCGGCCTGTTCCTGTCCCTTGCACCAAGCCAGTGGTGCGCATCGCCAGCCCGGCCCGGCCTGTTCCTGCTCCCCGCACCAGGCCAGTGGTGCGTGTCGCCATTCCGGTACGGCCCATTCCTGCTCCCCGCACAAAGCCAGTGGTGGGCATCGTCAGCCCGGTCCGGCCATTCCTGCTCCCCGCACCAAGCAAGTGGTGCGTGTGTCCAGTCCGGCACGGCCCGTGCCTGTTCCACCGGGGTCCAGTCCAGCTCCGGTCAGCGGCTCCACTCCGGAGCCAGAGCAGTTCGCTCCACCGTCGTCGGGTCCAGCTCCAGTCAGCGGTTCCAGTCCAGACCCAGACGTCAGCCCCTCTCCAGGTTCGGGGTCTATCACACCAGGGTCCAGACAGGGCTTGGTACTTCGTGGGAGGAAGGAGAGGGGAAGCAGTGCACCGAGGTCCAGGCCGAGGTCCAGGGCGCAACAGGGAGGTGGAGAGTAAGTGGTGGTCACGCCCGGAGCCGGATCCGCCTCCGAGGCAGAATGCCCACTCGGCCTCTACCCTGTTATGTTTATGTGGCGCGGTCGGTGTCCGCACCTTTGGGGGTGGGGGTACTGTCATGCCCTGACTCAAGGGACTCGTATTTGTTGAGTCAGGGTGTGTATTTTCTATGTTGTGTTTTGCTATGTTGATTTTCTATGTTTAGATCTAGAATGTGTAGATCTATGTTGGCCGGGGTGGTTCCCAATCAGAGGCAGCTGTAGCTCGTTGTCTCTGATTGGGGACCATACTTAGGCAGCCTATTGGCACTAGTGGGTTGTGGGATCTTGTTCCGTGTAAGGTATGTTGTTTATGTGCTACCTTGGACTTCACGTTTCGTTTGTTGTGTGTTTATTCGTTAAATAAACATGATGGCATATCACGCTGCGCCTTGGTCCGTCCCGTCTATAAACGAACGTGACACTGTTTGCTTGTTGCCGATTTGAATCGCACATTTGTTTTTAGTGTGCATTGATTTCATAACATCATATTTTCCCTCCAATACCACTTTCTATTAGTTTGTAAAAAAATACCTTCGTGCCAAATTGAATCAAATGCTTTCTTGAAGTCTACAAAACACGAGTAGATTTTGCCATTGTTTTGATTTACTTGTTTGTCAATTAGAGTCTGGAGGGTGTAAATGTGGTCTGTTAATGTTTTTTAAATCCAATCTGGCTTCTGCTTAGGATGTTGTGTTCATCAAGGAAATTATGTAGTCTGCTGTTTATGATACAGCAGAGAATTTTCCCCAAGTTGCTGTTAATGCAAATTCCTCTGTAATTATTTGGGTCAAATTTGTCTCCATTTTTATAAATTGGTGTGATCAATCCTTGGTTCCAAATATTGGGGAAAATTCCTGCAGTTAGGATAATGTTGAAGAGTTTGAGTATAGCCAATTTGAATTTGTGGTCTGTATATTTGATCATTTCATTTAAAATACCATCAGCATCACAGGCCTTTTTGGGTTGGAGAGTGCAAAGTTTTTCCAATAATTATTGTTCTGTAATTGGGGTATCCACAGGATTCTGATAGTCTTTGACTGCTGATTCAAGGATTTGTAATTTTTCTTGTATATCTTGTTGTTCTGGGCTCTTTTTTATATTGCTGTAGAGGTTTGCAAAGTGATTTCTCCACATGTCCCCATTTTGGATAGCCAATTCTTCATTATGAGGTTTGTTTAATTTATTCAAATTCTCCCAGAAGTGGTTTGATTCTATGGATTCCTCAATCACATCCAGCTGATTTCTAATGTGCTGTTCTTTTTTTGTTCCTTGTTTGTATTGCTTCAGTGTTTCCCCATATTGAAGACGTATATTTTTGTTGTCTGGGTCTCTGTTTATGATTAGAAATATTTCTCAATTACTTTCTTAGATTTTTGCAATCATTATCAAACCATTTTTCGTTATCTATTATTTTTGGTTTGCTCTTATGTTTCTTAAGATTAGCCAAGGAGGCTAATTTGTCAAATATAAAGTTTATGTTCCAAACGGCCAAATTTAAACCTTCATTGGTGTAGGAGAATGTTTATGCTAAAAAGTTGTCCAGGAGAGATTGCATTTTTTGGCTACCAATTGCTTTTTGGTAGATTTCTGTACTGTTTGCACTCCATCTATAGGTCTGTTTAGTACCATGTAATTTATTGGGCCGTGATACTTCATGGTTGGGTTCTGCTCTTCTCAGATACACTGTGATTTTACTGTGGTCAGAGAGAGGTGTTAGTGGGCTGACTGTGAAGGCTTTGAGAGACTCTGGGTTGAGGTCTGTGATGAAGTAGTCTACAGTACTGCTGCCAAGGGATGAGCTGTAGGTGTACCTACCAAAAGAGTCCCCTCTTAGCCTACCATTGACTATGTACAGACCCAGTGTTCGACAGAGCTTCAGGAGCTGTACTCCATTTTTGTTTTTCACTTTGTCATAGTTGTTTCTGGGGGGGTATGTGGGGAGGGAAAGGTTGTTGCTTCCCGGTAGGTCTTTATCCCCATGACTGTTAATAGTGTCAAGTTATTCTGCTGTTCTAGCATTCAGGTCTCCACAGACCAGCACATTGCCTTGGGCCTGAAAGTGACTAATCTCCCCCTCTAGAATGGAGAAACTCTCTTCATTGAAGTAGGGTGACTCTGAGGGGGGAATGTATGTGGCACAGAGGAAGACATTGTTATCTGTTAAGATTCTCTGTCTCTGCCCTGTGTGATTCCTTTTAATTTGGTGGATGGTACGATTATCTCCCTATAACCTAGTGGACAGCCAGTGGAAACATCACCTCTGCACCATGTTTACTGTAGTACTACAATATCAACATCATCAATTTCTTTAAGGAAGTCTGGGTTCCTGCTCTTTAGCCCAAAAGCAGAGGACTTCAAGCCTTGTAAATTCCAACATGCAACGTAAAAATACTTCATAACTGTTTTTTCTTTACCTTCAAAATGAGATAAACACTCACAATCCAACAAGACCTATTAAAATAGGATTTTTCAATTAAGGTAAACTCGTATTATGCAAATGTGATTTGTTTAACATTTAAGATAGTATTTGTGTCATGCCACTTGGGTGGATGTAGTGTGAGGATGGTGGAGTTCTTGTGCTCATTTTACCATGACCCTCGGCCTATCACATGTGAGCATAGTAGATTCAGCATTTGTTTGATGTCACTCATTTCGTTGGTGGGAGCTGGGCCAGTTGCTCCTCTCACAGCTTGTGCATAGCTCTGTCTGCCGGGCTGTGGCTCCTCCAGGTGTGGGTCTGTGGTGGGGGGGAGGGGGGTGTTAGGCCTCGTCTGGGTGGGTCTGAAGCTGGGCTGGGGTGGTCTGTGCTGCGCTGGATGTGGTGGGCATTGAGGTTAGTGGTGCTGTGGCCGTGGCTGGGGGGTCCAGGGTGCTGGTCCGGGGTGTTGTCTCTGTGATCTCGGAGGGGTGGAGATTGCTCCGCTGTTCCTGGGTGGAGAGGTCGGGATGCGGTTTAAAGCGACGTCCTTGAGAGTCTTAGCAAGGATCTCTCTCTCTCTCTCTCTCTCTCTCTCTCTCTCTCTCTCTCTCTCTCTCTCTCTCTCTCTCTCTCTCTCTCTCTCTCTCTCTCTCTCTCTCTCTCTCTCTCTGTCTCTGTCTCTGTCTCTGTCTCTGTCTCTGTCTCTCTCTCTCTGTCTCTCTCTCTCTCTCTCTCTCTCTCTCTGTCTCTCTCTGTCTCTCTCTCTCTCTCTCTCTCTCTCTCTCTCTCTCTCTCTCTCTCTCTCTCTCTCTCTCTCTCTCTCTCTCTCTCTTCTCTCTCTCTCTCTCTCTCTCTCTCTCTCTCTGTCTCTGTCTCTCTCTCTCTCTCTCTCTCTCTCTCTGTCTCTCTCTCTGTCTCTCTCTCTGTCTCTCTCTCTCTCTCTCTCTCTCTCTCTGTCTCTCTCTCTCTCTGTCTCTCTGTCTCTCTCTCACTCTCTCACTCTCTCACTCTCAAATTCAAATTCAAGCTGCTTTATTGGCATGAAAAACATTGTGTCAATATTGGCAAAGCAACAATATATACAATAATAAAATTATAAAATGGTATCAGTCAACAGTAGAAATGTAATAAATATAAAAATACAAATATGGAAAATTAAACTATAACTAACTTATAACTAAATAACGGTAATCTTCACCATTACATCAGTACTACAACTACCATCATCATTACTACCACTACTACCACCACCATCATTAAACTGCCATCATTACCATTACCACCCATACCACTACTATTTGGAATGATAAACAACAATAATAGTGGTAATAACAATGATAGCAATAACAATAATAAGTAAGTTACTATTTACTATGCAGATGTTATTATTCAGTGTCCCTCAGGCTATGGCAGGCAAATACATACAGTGGGGGAAAAAAGTATTTAGTCAGCCACCAATTGTGCAAGTTCTCCCACTTAAAAAGATGAGAGAGGCCTGTAATTTTCATCAACTATGACAGACAAAATTATAATTGTTTTCTTCAGAAAATCACATTGTAGGATTTTTAATGAATTTATTTGCAAATTATGGTGGAAAATAAGTATTTGGTCAATAACAAAAGTTTCTCAATACTTTGTTATATACCCTTTGTTGGCAATGACACAGGTCAAACGTTTTCTGTAAGTCTTCACAAGGTTTTCACACACTGTTGCTGGTATTTTGGCCCATTCCTCCATGCAGATCTCCTCTAGAGCAGTGATGTTTTGGGGCTGTCGCTGGGCAACACAGACTTTCAACTCCCACCAAAGATTTTCTATGGGGTTGAGATCTGGAGACTGGCTAGGCCACTCCAGGACCTTGAAATGCTTCTTACGAAGCCACTCCTTCGTTGCCCGGGTGATGTGTTTGGGATCATTGTCATGCTGAAAGACCCAGCCACGTTTCATCTTCAATGCCCTTGCTGATGGAAGGAGGTTTTCACTCAAAATCTCACGATACATGGCCCCATTCATTCTTTCCTTTACACGGATCAGTCGTCCTGGTCCCTTTGCAGAAAAACAGCCCCAAAGCATGATGTTTCCACCCCCATGCTTCACAGTAGGTATGGTGTTCTTTGGATGCAACTCAGCATTCTTTGTCCTCCAAACACGACGAGTTGAGTTTTTACCAAAAAGTTCTATTTTGGTTTCATCTGACCATATGACATTCTCCAAATCCTCTTCTGGATCATCCAAATGCACTCTAGCAAACTTCAGACGGGCCTGGACATGTACTGGCTTAAGCAGGGGGACACGTCTGGCACTGCAGGATTTGAGTCCCTGGCGGCATAGTGTGTTACTGATGGTAGGCTTTGTTACTTTCGTCCCAGCTCTCTGCAGGTCATTCACTAGGTCCCCCCGTGTGGTTCTGGGATTTTTGCTCACCGTTCTTGTGATCATTTTGACCCCACAGGGTGAGATCTTGCGTGGAGCCCCAGATCGAGGGAGATTATCAGTGGTCTTGTATGTCTTCCATTTCCTAATAATTTCTCCCACAGTTGATTTCTTCAAACCAAGCTGCTTACCTATTGCAGATTCAGTCTTCCCAGCCTGGTGCAGGTCTACAATTTTGTTTCTGGTGTCCTTTGACAGCTCTTTGGTCTTGGCCATAGTGGAGTTTCGAGTGTGACTGTTTGAGGTTGTGGACAGGTGTCTTTTATACTGATAACAAGTTCAAACAGGTGCCATTAATACAGGTAACGAGTGGAGGACAGAGGAGCCTCTTAAAGAAGAAGTTACAGGTCTGTGAGAGCCAGACATCTTGCTTGTTTGTAGGTGACCAAATACTTATTTTCCTCCATCATTTGCAAATAATTCATTAAAAATCCTACAATGTGATTTTCTGGAATGGATTTTTGTCTGTCATAGTTGATGTGTACCTATGATGAAAATTACAGGCCTCTCTCATCTTTTTAAGTGGGAGAACTTGCACAATTGGTGGCTGACTAAATCCTTTTTTCCCCACTGTATGTGGCCGCAGGAGGAGCCATTGCTCCTTCGCCCATGAGTATTTTTTGTTTGTCCTCTGGGTTAATAAGTTAACATTTGGAATAAATGTAGTCATTTCTGTGAATAATGAATCTCTTTGTGAGGAATATTTATCACAGTAAAGGAGAAAGTGCATCTCTGTTTCTACCTCCCCTGTCGTGCAGTGACCACATATTCGCTCCTCTTTGGGTAGCCATGTCTTTTTATGTCTGCCGGTTTCTATTGCCAATTTATGGTCACTCAGCCTGTACTTGGTAAGGATCTGTCTCTGCTTCGTATCTCTGACAGAGTAGAGATAATCAGCCAATTCATATTCTCTGTTTAGGGTCAGATAGCAATTTAGTCGGCTTTGGGATTTTGTTTTGTTTTTTCAATGTTGTAAATATGAGTCCTTTGATTGGTTCATGTTTTTGTTCATTGGAATTCTTTCTTTTGAAGCAGTGCTCGTGTCAGCTTGGTTGGTTAGGTCCAACACCATCTGACTGAGAGGGCTTGGGTTTGAAGTGCTTTAAATTGCAGACTTGAATTTGGACTTGAATTCAGATGTAGCCAAACATTTTATGATATTTTCTGTATTTTCATTACTACTGGAAAGCGGCCCATTCTGCCATACATGCATTAGTTGGTGTATTTCTCTGGACTTTTCAGACAGAATTCGCGTCTGTCCCAACGGAGACACTTTCTACCACTCTAAATGTCAAGCCTCTGCCTCTAACCCTAGGAAGCTCTTTGCCACCTTCTCCTCCCTGCTGAATCCTCCTCCTCCTCCCCCTCCCTCCTCCCGCTCTGTGGATGACTTCGTCAACCATTTTGAAAAGAAGGTTCACGACATCCGATCCTCATTTATTAAGTCAAATGACACCGCTGGTCCTGCTCACACTGCCCTACCCAATGCTTTGACTTCTTTCTCCCCTCTCTCTCCAGATGAAATCTTGCGACTTGTGACGGCCGGCTGCCCAACAACCTGCCCGCTTGACCCTATCCCCTCCTCTCTTCTCCAGACCATTTCCGGAGACCTTCTCCCTTACCTCACCTCGCTCATCAACTCATCCTTGACCGCTGGCCATGTCCCTTCCGTCTTCAAGAGAGCGAGAGTTGCACCCCTCCTCAAAAAACCTACACTCGATCCCTCCGATGTCAACAATTACAGACCAGTATCCCTTCTTTCTTTTCTCTCCAAAACTCTTGAGTGTGCCGTCTCTAGCCAACTCTCCTGCTATCTCTCTCAGAATGACCTTCTTGATCCAAACCAGTCAGGTTTCAAGACTGGTCATTCAACTGAGACTGCTCTTCTCTGTGTCACAGAGGCTCTCCGCACTGCTAAAGCTAACTCTCTCTCCTCTGCTCTTATACTTCTAGACCTATCCGCTGCCTTTGATACTGTGAACCATCAGATCCTCCTCTCCACCTGTCTCCGAGTTGGGCATCTCCGGCGCTGCTCACTCTCGGATTGCGTCCTACCTGACAGGTCCCTCCTACCAGGTGGCGTGGCAAGAATCTGTCTCCGCACCACGTGCTCTCACCACTGGTGTCCCCCAGGGCTCAGTTCTAGGCCCTCTCCTATTCTCTCTATACACCAAGTCACTTGGCTCTGTCATATCCTCACATGGTGTCTCCTATCATTGCTACGCAGACGACACACAACTAATCTTCTCCTTTCCCCCTTCTGAAAACCAGGTGGCGAATCGCATCTCTGCATGTCTGGCAGACATATCAGTGTGGATGTCGGATCACCACCTCAATCTGAACCTCGTCAAGATGGAGCTGCTCTTCCTCCCGGGGAAGGACTGCCCGCTCCATGATCTCGCCATCACGGTTGAACAAGCTCCCCCACGACACCTGGACAGCGGAGTCACTGACCACCTTCCGGAGACACTTGAAACCCTACCTCTTTAAGGAATACCTGGAATAGTATAAAGTAATCCTTCTTCCCCCACCCCCCATAAAAAAAAGGTGGTTGTCCCACCGGCTATCATAAGTTGAATGCACCAATTTGTAAGTCGCTCTGGATAAGAGCGTCTGCTAAATGATGTAAATGTACATGTAATGCATGTAGGGCTTCAATTGGATGTTTGTCCCACATTTTAAAGTCCAGTTTATTGAGTGGTCCCCAAACCTCACTTCTGTAAAGAGCTATTGGTAGGATTACACTGTCAAATATTTTGGTCCAAATTCTAATTGGGATGTTGATTTTGTATAATTTCATTTTCATTGCATACAATGCTCTGCAGGCTTTTTCTTTGAGTGCATTCACTGCCATATTAAAGTTTCCCGATGCAGATATGGTCAGACCAAGGTATGTGTAATTTTTTGTGTGTTCAATTATGGTGTTGTTCAGGGTGAATTTATATTTGTGTTTCTGACATCTGTTGTTTTTTTTTGGTATTTACTGCCAGGGCCCAATTATGACAATATTGCTCTAGAATGTTAAGGTTCTGTTGAAGACCTTCTTTGGTTGGTGATAGACGTACCAAGTCATCAGCATATATCAGGTATTTGACCTCTGTGTCAAATAGTGTGAGTCCTTGGGCTGGAGAATGGTCCAACATGTCTTCTAATTCATTGATATAAATGTTGAAAAGATTTGGACTCAAACTGCAGCCTTGTCTCACACCTCGACATTGTGAAAATACTTATTTTCTTTGGTTTTTAATTTTTATTGCACAATTGTTTACCACCAACCCCACTTTGGAGAATTTTGTAGATGTCACGGTTTACTAAGCCAGAACCCAGAAGCAGACCAGGACAAGGTGAGTTGAAACGAAGGTGAGTATTTATTTAACACATTCAAAAAACGATGTAGAATAATCCAGGGGACAGAGCGGACGGCGGAGATGAGTCGGTGGAGGTGCAGTGGTAGATCCAAGAATGGCTCGGCAGCCGCCGACAACCAGGCAGGGGTTGGGTGAAGGTTCCGGGAGATTGACTGCAGATAGAAACAAAACGGAGGTAAAACGACACCGGATTCAAAAATTAGAATCTTTCAATTTAAATTATTATATAAAATTCTTGCTACCAATAGAATGTTATTTATATGGGGGATACAATCTTCCCAGCTCTGCAGATTTTGCTGTGAAGAGATAGAATCATTAGATCATTTGTTTTGGTTCTGTCCATTTGTAGCTTGTTTTTGGACACAGGTCCAGGAATGGCTAAAGGATTGCAATATTTACCTGGAACTAACCTTGCAGATAGCATTACTGGGTGATCTGAAAAGTCATAGTCAATCAATCAATAATATAATAATACTTTTAGCAAAAATGTTTATTTTTAATTCACAATCTGTAGAAGCAATGAGAATAGAAAGGTTCAGAACTTTTGTAAAACATCACAGTACGGTTGAAATATATATGGCAAATAGAAATCCTATATGGATGGTGTTAAGAGATAGATGGGAGGTATTGAATAGAGTTGAAGGATGGGACTAATAACAAATAACAACAAATAATAACAAAGATAGCTAATAATGTAAGCATACTGTGTCCATAATAAGTATATAGGTTGTATGTTGGGAGCTTTTGGGAAAGAGCACAGTTAGAAAGATATGGCATTTAGAAGCAAACCGGATGGACATCATGAAAATGATCGGAGAGGTTGAGAGTAGAAGAAGTTCAGGAGCAAAAAAATAAAAAAATAATAAAAAAATAAAAAAGAAATATATATATATATAGAATTATTGTAAAATTAACTCTGTCCATAAGGTGTAGATAGTAAGTATAGACCGGAAGTAGAGGCCTGGGCGTTGTTGTTCACTAATTTACTCCAAGTAGGGAAAGGATGGTGGGGTTGAAAAGTAATAAAGGGGAATATATATATAAAAAAACATGGGGGATTGGAAGTGATGCAGACAATTACATTGATAGAAGATACAATCTATCTGCAATATTAAGCTGATCCACCCCCCCCCCAAAAAAAAAAAAAAAAAATACAAAATACAAAACGGAGGTAAGTACACGGCAAGCCAACAAGGTGCAAAACAACAAAACTAACGCTAGAAACTCCAAGACTGATACACTGACAAACATACTGTTCATGGCTAACGATCCGGCAGGGAATGGATGTCAGGTCAGGGCTTAAGAAGGGTGATGATCAGGACCAGGTGTGCAGACCGCTGATGAGATGCAGGTGCGGTTAATCAGGAGATCTCCCGCCTAGCAACGTCGCCCGGCAACCAGGCCGGGAGCGTTCACGAACCCTCAGGAAACTGGAGATTCCGAGCAGAAAAATGGCAACACAGGCAGGAACCGACTCAGGATGCAGGGTTCATGACAGTACCCCCCCTCCGACGAACGCCACCGGGCGGACTACCCGGAGCGCCAGTATGGAGGCGGTAGAAGTCACGAAGGAGGTCAGCATCCAGGATCTGGCGCCGAGGAATCCAACTCCTCTCTTCAGGACCATACCCCTCCCAGTCCACGAGATACTGGAAACCCCGGCCCCGCCGTCTGGAATCCATAATGCGGCGCACCGTGTAGGCAGGACCACCTCCGATCATCCGAGGGGGAGGAGGAGGAGGTGGAGGGGGTAACAGAGGACTGAGGAGAACAGGCTTGAGGCAGGAGACATGAAAGGTGGGATGGACTCTGAGCGTTCTAGGTAACTTGAGTCGAACCGCCACAGGATTGATCACCTTCTCCACCACAAACGGACCAATGAACTTCGGTGACAGTTTCTTAGACTCAGTCCGCAGAGGAAGATCCCGTGTGGCCAACCAGACCCTATCTCCGATGGTATAGGTGGGGGCGGGAATCCGGCGACGATTCGCCTGGAGCTGATACCGGTCATAAACTCTAAGGAGGGCCTTTCTGGCCCGATGCCAGGTCCGGTGGCAACGACGAATGTGGACCTGAACAGAGGGCACTGAGAGATCCTTCTCCTGAGAAGGAAACAAGGGAGGTTGGTAGCCATACAGGCACTGGAAGGGAGACATCCCAGTGGCAGATGTAGGGAGAGTATTGTGGGCATACTCAACCCAAGGCAACTGAGAGACCCAGGAGGTGGGGTTGGAGGAGACAAGGCAACGTAGCGTGGATTCCATCTTCTGGTTGGCTCTCTCCGCCTGACCATTAGATTGGGGGTGAAAACCAGATGTGAGACTGACTGTAGCTCCAATGGCCAAACAGAAAGACTTCCAGACAGCAGAGGTAAACTGAGGGACATGGTCGGAAACTATGTCACTGGGCAACCCGTGGACCCTGAAAACCTCCCTAACCAGGATCTCGGACGTCTCAGAGGCCGAGGGAAGCTTGGAAATGGGCACAAAGTGGGCGAACTTGCTGAATCTGTCCACGATAGTCAGAATGACCGTGTTCCCCTCAGAAGAGGGCAACCCAGTGACAAAGTCCAGGGCCAGATGCGACCATGGTCGCCGGGGAATAGGGAGGGGGTGAAGTAGTCCAGAGCTGGGCCGGTTGGCACTCTTATTCTGCGCACACACTGGACAGGCCGCAACAAACCTCCGAGTATCTTCTCCCATGGCCGGCCACCAAAATCGTCTGCGAAGTAAAGCCATCGTCCGGGCCACGCCAGGGTGACAAGCCATCTTGCTGGCGTGGGACCATTGGAGGACAGCAGAACGAACCGACTCAGGCACAAACAAACGACCGGGTGGACCGTTACCGGGACCGGGCTGCGTCCGAAGGGCCGCCATAACCTCCTCCTCAATCCTCCACATAACTGCTCCCACGACACAGTTCCGGGGAAGAATCGTCTCGGTCTTGGCCCCACTCTCCTCCGTCTTGGAGAACATTCGGGACAAGGCGTCCGCCTTGCCGTTCTTAGACCCAGGTCGGAACGTCAGGGAAAAATTAAAGCGTCCGAAAAACAAAGCCCACCTGGCCTGACGGGAGTTGAGACGTCTAGCCGATTGCACGTAAGCAAGATTCTTGTGGTCGGTCCAGACAATAAACGGTTGCTCCGCCCCCTCCAACCAGTGGCGCCACTCCTCCAAGGCAAGCTTCACCGCGAGAAGCTCCCGGTTACCCACATCGTAGTTCCTCTCCGCAGACGAAAGATGACGAGAGTAGTAGGCGCAGGGATGGAGTTTCCCGTCAGTGGAGCATCGCTGGGACAGGATGGCGCCAACCCCCACATCAGACGCATCCACTTCCACGACGAACTGACGGGCCGTGTCAGGTTGAGAGAGAATCGGTGCGTTGGTGAATTGCCTCTTCAAATCCAGGAACGCTCGGTCCGCCTCAGGGTTCCAACTGAAGGTCCTGGTACTGGAAGTCAGGGCAGTTAAAGGAGCGGCCACACAGCTGTAATCCCGGATGAATCTGCGATAGAAATTCGCAAACCCCAGAAACCTCTGGAGCTGCAATCTCGTACCGGGCTGGGCCCATTCCAGAACCGCCCTTACCTTCTCCTGGTCCATCCTGATCTCTCCCCTGGAGATGATGTACCCGAGGAAGGATGTAGTGTGGGCGTGAAATTCGCACTTCTCGGCCTTCACGAACAGGCGATTCTCCAACAATCGCTGCAGAACCTGCCTGACATGCTGGACGTGGCTGGAAGGTTCCTTCGAGAAGATAAGAATGTCTTCCAGGTAAACAAACACAAAGAGACCGATCATATCTCTCAGGACGTCATTCACCATACTCTGGAACACTGCTGGAGCATTGGTCAGTCCAAACGGCATCACCTGATACTCGAAGTGACCCATCGGTGTATTGAAACCCGTCAACCACTCGTCCCCCTTTCTGATCCGGACCAGGTGATACGCATTGCGTAGGTCTAGCTTGGTGAACACAGTAGCACCCTGTAAGGAGTCGAAGGCAGAGCTCATCAAGGGCAGGGGATACTTGTTCTTGACCGTGATATCATTCAACCCCCGATAATCAATACACGGTCGAAGAGAGCCATCCTTCTTACCCACAAAGAAGAATCCTGCCCCCAGGGGTGATGATGAGGGACGAATGAGACCAGCCGCTAGGGACTCCTTGATGTAGGTCTCCAAAGCCTCACGTTCAGGTCGGGAGATGCTGTATAACCGTCCCTTGGGATAGACAGCTCCAGGGAACAGGTTTATGGCACAGTCATATGGTCGGTGGGGAGGGAGTGACAGAGCCCTCTGCTTACTGAACACTTCCCCCAAATTGTGATATGTCTCGGGAACCAGGGACAAATCTGGGGGTCTAGCCTCAATCACCTGACTGGGAACAGAATGGGAACAGGCAGTCTTGAGGCAGTTAGCATGACACTCAAGGCTCCAACTAGTTACCTTGCCAGTCATCCAATCGAACGTGGGATTGTGTTCCTTCAGCCAGGGGTATCCAAGGACCAGAGGAACATGGGAAGAAGGCAGAATGAAGAATGAGATCACCTCAGAATGATTCCCTGACAACAGCATCTTAACCGGTTCAGTCCTCATCGTGATACGTGCCAGACTACTGCCGTTCAGAGTGGTAGCTTCAATGGCTTGCGGTAATCGCTCCTTGGAAAGCCCCAGCTGTTCCACCACTTCAGCATCAATAAAGCTTCCATCGGCACCTGAATCGATGAAAGCGTTAATCGCTAGACTCTGATTCCTGTTCATGAGGGTAGCCGGGAAACGGGGTCTGACAGAGGTATTGCGAGGTTAAAACTGGCTCGCTAAAAGTCCTCCCAACTTTAGCGAGCCGAGCAGTTTGACGACCGCCGGGAACAAGTGGACGGGCCCCATTGCTTCTCCCTCCTTCTCTCTCGAACTCGGTTATCCACCCGAATAGACAAGGCTACCAAGCTGTCCAGGTCACTAGGCTCCGGATAGGAGATCAACTCATCCTTGAGCTGCTCCGACAGCCCCTGGTGGTAAAAGGCCGCTTGCAGAGACTCCTCATTCCACCCACTCTCCACAGCCAAAGTCCTGAACTCGATCACGAAGTCGGCAACGCTGCGAGTTCCTTGGCGAAGCGAAAACAGGCGCCTAGCTGCGTCCATACCTCGGACGGAATGGTCAAATAGCTTCCTCATCTCGGCCGTGAACTCCTGGTATGAGGCCATGCAGGTGTCCTGTTGTTCCCAAACGGCTGAAGCCCACTCCAGAGCTCGACCACGCAGCAACTCAATGACAAAGGCTATCCTAGCCTTGTCTGTGGCATAAGAGTGGGGCTGTAGATCGAACACTAATCCACACTGCATAAGGAAAGAACGGCATCTTCCCAACTCCCCCTCATATTTATCAGGCGTCGGAACCTTGGGCTCACGGAAGGGCACAGCTCCAGAAGCGGCAGACGAGATGGGTGAAACCGGTCGTGGATTCTCCACCGGCAAACTGAGCTGAGCCTGGATCTTCGTCAGACTGGTAGAAAAGTTCCGAACAGACAAAGCTATCTCCTGTAGCGCCGTGCTATGTTGTCCCAACATCTTCTCCTGATGGGTAATGGCATGGCGAACCGAGTCCAGGTCCGCTGGGTTCATTTCTGGCCAAATCGTTCTGTCACGGTTTACTAAGCAGAACCCAGAAGCAGACCAGGACAAGGTGAGTTGAAACGAAGGTGAGTATTTATTTAACAGATTCAAAAAACGATGTAGAATAATCCAGGGGACAGAGCGGACGGCGGAGATGAGTCGGTGGAGGTGCAGTGGTAGATCCAAGAATGGCTCGGCAGCCGCCGACAACCAGGCAGGGGTTGGGTGAAGGTTCCGGGAGATTGACTGCAGATAGAAACAAAACGGAGGTAAGTACACGGCAAGCCAACAAGGTGCAAAACAACAAAACTAACGCTAGAAACTCCAAGGCTGATACACTGACAAACATACTGTTCATGGCTAACGATCCGGCAGGGAATGGATGTCAGGTCAGGGCTTAAGAAGGGTGATGATCAGGACCAGGTGTGCAGACCGCTGATGAGATGCAGGTGCGGTTAATCAGGAGATCTCCCGCCTAGCAACGTCGCCCGGCAACCAGGCCGGGAGCGTTCACGAACCCTCAGGAAACTGGAGATTCCGAGCAGAAAAATGGCAACACAGGCAGGAACCGACTCAGGATGCAGGGTTCATGACAGTAGAATAGCCCTTTGTGCCAAAAAGAATCAAATGCTTTTTTAAAGTCAATAAAGCAAGCAAATATTTTGCCCTCTTTTTTTTTGGTGGACGTGTTTATTAATTAGTGTGTGTAAGGTGTATATATGGTCAGTAGTGCGATGGTTAGGGAGAAAGCCAATTTGACATTTACTTATTACATTCTTCTCTTGAAGAAAGGTTTGAATTCTTGAATTCAAAATGCTACAGAAAACCTTTCCCAAGTTGCTGTTTACGCAAATTCCCCTGTAATTATTGGGGTCTGATTTGTCTCCACATTTGTGGATAGGGGAGATGAGCCCCTGGTTCCAGACATCAGGGAAGCAGCCAGAAGATAAAACTATGTTGAACAACTTAAACACAGCATTTTGCAACTCAGGTGTGCTGTTTTTCAGCATTTCATTTCTGATGTTATCTAGACCACAAGCCTTCTTTGATTTTATAGATTTTAGCTTTTCATTTAGTTCTTGTTGGGTTATTGGGTAATCTAATGGATTTTGGTTGTTTTTAATGACCGATTCAAGGATGTTCAATTTTTCTTGAATTTCTAATTGGTTCTGTTGTAATTCTTTTTGTGGGATGTTTTTGTATAGATTATCAAAATAAGTTTTCCAAATTCCTTCATCTTGTATGGCTAATTCTTGTGGCTTTGTCATGCTTAAATTATTCCACATGTCCCAGAACTGATTTTGGTAAATTGCACTTTCAATTTCATCAAGTGTCTTGTTGGTATAATTCAATTTCTTGCGTTTTAGTGTATGTTTATACTGTTTCAGAGTTTCAAAGTATTCATAGCGTAGATCTGGGTTGTTTTGCTGCTTATGTTTTTCATTTGAAATTTGTCTTAGGTGTTTTCTAATTGTTTTACATTCGTTATCAAACCATTTTTCAGAAACATTTTGTTTTTATGTTTCTGATGTTGCATTTCTTTGGTTTTCTCAAATTTGCTTTCGATGCTGCTTTTTGGAAAATGTTATTTATGTTTTGAGTAGCCGAATTGACACCTTCTTTATTGTTTTGGTATTGTGAGTAATTGAAAAACTGTATAGAGTTCATCATTTCATTTGAGTTCAATGTTTCAATGAATCTCTCTGCACTGTTTTGAGCCCATCTGTACGATTGGTTCATGTTGTAGAGTTTATTCGGCTGTTTTTTTGAATGAATATTGCCGGTTAATTTCTTCAGAAACACGTTGATCTGACTGTGATCTGACAATGGTGTCTGTGGTCTGACAGTGAATGCACTAATGGAGGAGAGGTTGATGTCAGTGATGGCATAATCGACTACACTTGTCCCAAGAGCTGAGCAGTAAGTAAACCGACCTAAAGAGTCCCCTCTGATTCTACCATTAAGCATGTACAGGCCTAAGGCTCGACAGAGATGCACTAACTCCTTCCCATTTTTGTTCAGTATTCGGTCAGGACTGTTTTTATTATTTATAATTGGGCTATTGTACAAGGAGGGGTGTCCCAATATGTGGTGGTTACCTCCCGCATCAGTGTAGTCAGGTTCAGAACCTGTTCTCGCATTGAAATCTCCACAAAGAAGCACTTTACCCTCTGCCTGAAATTCAATGATTTCTGTATGGAGATTGTCAAAAAACTGAACATCATAATATGATGAATCTGAAGGAGGAACATAAGCTGCACATATGTATATATCATTGTCACAATAGATTGTACCTTTGTTAAGTTTTAACCAAACGTGATTAGTACCTTTTTTCATTTCATTCAGTGCTAAGTCCTGCTTATGCCAAATGATGATTCCACCTGAGTCTCGGCCCCGTTTAACATTTTTATGTTTGATTGATGGTAGTAAACTTTCTCTATAGCCTGAGGGACACTGAGTACCTATGTCTCCACGACACCATGTTTCCAGTAGGATTATGATGTCCTGTCCCTTGATGTTTTTAATCAATTCTGGATTTGTTGTTTTATAACCAAAATGTGAAGAGTACAGGCCCTGGATATTCCAAGAGCTGATAGTTAATGATCTCATTTATAATAAGTGATATTCACTGGTTTGAGTAAAGTACATTGAAAAAAATAAATAATAATAATAATAATAGTAATATATACATACACACATACATGCATACATACATACATACACATAAACATACATACATACATACATACATACATACATACATACATACACATAAACATACATATACATACATACATATACACATACATACACATATACATACATAAACATATACATACAGTGGGGGAAAAAAGTATTTAGTCAGCCACCAATTGTGCAAGTTCTCCCACTTAAAAAGATGAGAGAGGCCTGTAATTTTCATCATAGGTACACGTCAACTATGACAGACAAATTAAGAAAAAAAAATCCAGAAAATCACACTAGGATTTTTAATGAATTTATTTGCAAATTATGGTGGAAAATAAGTATTTGGTCACCTACAAACAAGCACGATTTCTGTCTCTCACAGACCTGTAACTTCTTCTTTAAGAGGCTCCTCTGTCCTCCACTCGTTACCTGTATTAATAGCACCTGTTTGAACTTGTTATCAGTATAAAAGACACCTGTCCACAACCTCAAACAGTCACACTCCAAACTCCACTATGGCCAAGACCAAAGAGCTGTCAAAGGACACCAGAAACAAAATTGTAGACCTGCACCAGGCTGGGAAGACTGAATCTGCAATAGGTGAGCAGCTTGGTTTGAAGAAATCAACTGTGGGAGCAATTATTAGGAAATGGAAGACATACAAGACCACTGATAATCTCCCTCGATCTGGGGCTCCACGCAAGATCTCACCCCGTGGGGTCAAAATTATCACAAGAACAAAAGAGCAAGAGCAAAAATCCCAGAACCACACAGGGGGACCTAGTGAATGACCTGCAGAGAGCTGGGACCAAAGTAACAAAGCCTACCATCAGTAACACACTACGCCGCCAGGGACTCAAATCCTGCAGTTCCAGACGTGTCCCCCTGCTTAAGCCAGTACATGTCCAGGCCCGTCTGAAGTTTGCTAGAGTGCATTTGGATGATCCAGAAGAGGATTGGGAGAATGTCATATGGTCAGATGAAACCAAAATAGAACTTTTTGGTGAAAACTCAACTCGTCGTGTTTGGAGGACAAAGAATGCTGAGTTGCATCCAAAGAACACCATACCTACTGTGAAGCATGGGGGTGGAAACATCATGCTTTGGGGCTGTTTTTCTGCAAAGGGACCAGGACGACTGATCCGTGTAAAGGAAAGAATGAATGGGGCCATGTATCGTGAGATTTTGAGTGAAAACCTCCTTCCATCAGCAAGGGCATTGAAGATGAAACGTGGCTGGGTCTTTCAGCATGACAATGATCCCAAACACACTGCCCGGGCAACGAAGGAGTGGCTTCGTAAGAATCATTTCAAGGTCCTGGAGTGGCCTAGCCAGTCTCCAGATCTCAACCCCATAGAAAATCTTTGAGGGAGTTGAAAGTCCGTGTTGCCCAGCGACAGCCCCAAAACATCACTGCTCTAGAGGAGATCTGCATGGAGGAATGGGCCAAAATAGTGTGTGAAAACCTTGTGAAGACTTACAGAAAACGTTTGACCTGTGTCATTGCCAACAAAGGGTATATAACAAAGTATTGAGAAACTTTTGTTATTGACCAAATACTTATTTTCCACCATAATTTGCAAATAAATTCATAAAAAATCCTATAATGTGATTTTCTGGATTTTTTTTTCTCATTTTGTCTGTCATAGTTGACGTGTACCTATGATGAAAATTACAGGCCTCTCTCATCTTTTTAAGTGGGAGAACTTGCACAATTGGTGGCTGACTAAATACTTTTCCCCCCCACTGTATATATATATATATATATATATATATATATATATATATATATATATATATATATATATATACATATACATACACACATATATATATACATATACACACACATATACATATACATACATATATATATATATATATACATATACATATACACATACACACACATATACATATACATACATATATATATATATATATATACATATACATATACACATACACACACACACACACCATTACACATCACTATTATTATAATACCAGTGCCAATAAAATAAAGGATAGTTGTAAACAACTTAATAAGAATGGCCCAAAAAATAAGTACAATGCAATGCAATCTGCAACCCTGTGTGTGTGTGTGTGTGTGTGTGTGAATTAAAGGGTCTGTCTAGCCCATTAGTCTGCATATTAGATGCAGTAGTTGGAGCACCTCTCCTATCTCTGATTGTTCTAGGTGTCTTTTGCCAGAGGTTACCTCAGCATATGTAGGCTGATGATCTGAATGATACATGGTGTGGACTGCATCATGTGGTGTACTTCTCTGAAGGACAGTGTTCTGCCCGACCCTGGAGTAGTGGTCAGTGCTGTGCTGTGATGGGCCGGGTCCAGTACAACTGTGTTGTGATGGGCCGGGTCTGGTAGAGCTGTGTTGTGATGGGCCGGGTCTGGTAGAGCTGTGTTGTGATGGGACGGGTCTGGTCGTGCTGTCCTGAGGCGGGCCCCGTCTGGTCGTGCTGTCCTGAGGCGGGTCTGGTCTGGTAAATCTGTGCTGTGTTGGGCCCGGTCTTCTAGAGCTATGCTGTAATAAGCCGTGTCTGGCTCTTCTCTCCTGGGGATGGTGGGGGTACTGTTGTTTCAGAAGGTGGGGCAGGGGGTCAAGGTGTACATTATCGTATACGTGTTCACATGTCAGAGTGGGATGGTGAGCCATTCTAACGTTGAGCAGTGAGGCACAGTCCACAGTGATCTGTTGATTTATTTTGTCGATCAACTGTCCTGGGAAGTATTTTCTTGGTAGGAGGGTGGACACAACTATATTGGTTGTTGGGAACATAGCCTGTGCCCGTTCTGCTACTCTTCTCACTGCCCCAGATACATTTTCACCTTTGGCATGAAGGTCATTTGTGCCAGTGTGGATGATGATGTTGTCGGGGGTGTCAATCCTGGTCTGACTGAGTAGCTGCATTGCACTGTCAGTTGTAGGACACCAGAACTTATACACCTGGTGTCTAGGGAATAATCTTTCCTGGACTAAGAACTTCCCATTTGAATCAATAAGGATTGCAGTTATGGGTGACTGTCTGGGTGGAGCAGACTGGGAGACTTGTATTCTGACCTGGGCTGGAGCAGACTGGGAGGCTGGTTGGCTGACCTGGGCTGGAGAAGACTGGGTGGCTGGTTGGCTGACCTGGGCTGGAGCAGACTGGGAGACTGGTATTCTGACCTGGGCTGCAGACTTAGAGGCTGATAGGTTGACCTGGGCTGGAGCACACTGTGCTGGATCAGACTGGAAAGCAGGTAGGCTGACCTGGTCTAGAGCAGACTGGGACGCTGGTTGGCTGATCTGGGCTGGAGCAGACTGGTAGGCGGGTGCAGTGTCATCAGGCTGTGTGGTGGAGGCCATGCTGGTCTCAGGTTCTGCTTGTGTTGTACCAGGCTGGTGGACATGTTCTCTAGATGCAGAGGACATATTGACTAGCTGCTGGTTGAGGGTGTCAATGTACCTCTCTCTCTGCTCTAGCTCCTTTCTTGTTGTGCTCAGATGGTCTCTGAGGTCATCATTTGTCTGACTCAGTTTGTCCATTCTGCTTTCTAATTTAGCAATAGATGCTCTGCTCTCCTCCCTGAACTGTTTAATCTCTTCTTTTAGTTTCTGGACAGTGTCATCCTCTTGATGCTTGTTCTCTCTGAGTTCTATGACCTCTGCTTCGACGAGAGAGAGGGTGTTGTGGAAACGTTGCATAGCAGGTGTTCTTGGTGTTGTAGGCATGTCCTTGGCTTTGTCTGCTGCAGGTGAGGTAGGTAGAGGGACACTGAGGGCTTCTTGCTGGGTCACAGAGACCGTTGGGACCTACTTTTCTCCATCTCCCTCCTTGACTTGTTCCTCAGTTTCTGAGATGAGTTCAGCTTCTGCTTTTAGGGTAGCAAACATATTCTCAAAAGCCTGGAGGCTTGAATCATTGCCTTGTATCAATACAGTTCCATTATTATATAAGTTTACTGTTTGATACGTGTTGCTCTGGTCAGCTTCTTCAAAAATGCTGATCTGACATCCTTGGCTGATGCCTCTCTTTTTTGAGAAAGGGAAAGTGTTGCAAATAACTCTTTTCCATATGTGCCCTCGTTT
>NW_028161071.1:27500-28897 GCF_964263955.1 Coregonus lavaretus | reverse complement strand
GGCTATTAGCTGGTCAAAATAAGGCTACATGAAAAGTGGAATACTGTTAATATAAACTTGTATGTTAGTTCATGTTTTCAGTTAATTTATTCATCTGCATTTCATGTGGCACAGGAACATGCTCAGCTGAAAAGAGTGATCAAATGAAGATCCCACATCAGTACTTGAATAACCCCAGTTTGAACCCTCTCTAGAACGACCCAATGAGATATCCCTCATACTCTTGACCTCGTGGTCAAGCATGGCCAAGCAAACACCACAGAGGACCACAGTAAACAAAGAGACCGTTCCCGGTCAACTCTCACCATTTAATATATCACTGGCTATTATCTCAAAGCGGTCGACAGTGTTCCGGTCTCGGTGCAACAGTGGAGTGGTTGTTATCGAGGAAACGAGGGGAAACGGTCAACATAGGTCATGGTTAAAAGAGTGATTCATCATGGTGGTGCCACAGGCCCTCTCTCAGCCCTCACTCACCCTTTCCAACAAAGCACAGGGGGTATCAGGGAACTTTAGGTGACCAAAGTCGGGCGAGGATGCATGACAGAATAATGTCAGTGCCTTGCAAATGTATTCATCCCCTTTGGGATTTTATTTGTATTTCATGTAATGGACATACACCAAATAGTCAAAATTGGTGAAGTGAAATAAAAAATATAACTTGTTTCAAACAATTCTAAAAAATAAATAACGGAAAAGTGGTGCGTGCATAGGTATTCACCCCCTTTGTTATGAAGCATGTAAATAAGATCTGGTGCAACTACTTACCTTCAGAAGTCACATAATTAGTTCAATAAAGTCCACCTGTGTGTAATCTAAGTGTCACATGATCTGTCACATGATCTCAGTATATATATATATATACCTGTTCTGAAAGGCCCCAGAGTCTGCAACACCACTAAGCAAGGGGCACCACCAAGCAAGCAACACCATGAAGACCAAGGAGCTCTCCAAAGAGGTCAGGGACAAAGTTGTGGAGAAGTAAAGATCAGGATTGGGTTATTTAAAAAATATCCAAAACTTTTAGCATCCCACGGAGCACCATTAAATCCATTATAAAAAAATGGAAAGAATATGGCATCACAACAAACCTGCCAAAAGAGGGCCACCCCACAAAACTCACGGACCAGGCAAGGAGGGCATTAATCAGAGAGGCAACAAAGAGACCAAAGATAACCCTGAAGGAGCTGCAATGCTCCACAGCGGAGATTGGATTATCTGTCCATAGGACCACTTTAAGCCGTACACTCCACAGAGCTGGGCTTTTCGGAATAGTGGCCAGAAAAAAGCCATTGCTTAAAGAACAAAAATAAGCAAACACGTTTGGTGTTCGCCAAAAGGCATGTGGGAGACTCCCCAAACATATGGAAGAAGGTACTCTGGTCAGATGAGACTAA
>NW_028161071.1:10000-22500 GCF_964263955.1 Coregonus lavaretus | reverse complement strand
AAAAGCCAAATTGGATTTATACCAAAACATCGCACAACTGATCATATTTACACCTTACACACCCTGATAGATAAACATGTCCACCAAAATAATACCAAAATATACACTTGCTTTATCGACTTCCAAAAAGCATTTGATTCTATTTGGCATACAGGACTGTTCGTTCTACAAAGTTATTGAAAGTGGTGTAGGGGGTAAAACATATGACATAATTAAATCAATGTATACTGGCAATACGTGCAGCATTAAAATTGGTAAGAAAAGGACAGAATTCTTTAACCAGGGGCGGGGCCTTCGTCAGGGTTGCAATCTGAGCCCTGCACTCTTCAATATTTACATTAACGAATTGGCCACTATTCTAGAAAAATCCTCAGCCCCTGGTGTTAGTCTCCACAATTCAGAAGTTAAATGCCTACTCTTCGCAGATGACCTATGCCTGCTGTCACCCACAGCACCTGGCCTACAGCAGAGCCTGGACCTGCTAGAGCAGTACTGCCAGACCTGGGCCCTGGCAGTAAACCCCAAAAAGACTAAAATAATGATTTTCCAGAGAAGATCCAGATCTCAGGGAATTAGACCAAAGTTCTCAATTGGTACAAAATATATAGAGTACTGTACACACTACAATTACTTAGGTTTAAAAATAAGCTCAACTGGACACCTTAATGAGGCAGTGAATGAACTGAGAGAGAAAGCACGCAGGGCATTCTACGCCATTAAAAAGCAAATTCAAATTGAAATACCTATTAAAATTTGGCTAAAACTAATTGAATATGTCATTGAACCAATTGCACTTTATGGCAGCGAGGTGTGGGGTCCACTTGCAAAACAAGATTTCATCAAATGGGACAAACACCCCATTGAAACCCTACATGCAGAGTTCTGTAAGATTCTCCTACGTGTCCAGAGGAAAACTACAAACAATGCATGCAGGGCAGAATTAGGCCAATATCCACTAATAATAAAAACTCAAAAAAGAGCAATTAAGTTTTGGAAACATCTAAAATACAGTGACCCCCTCTCATATCATTACCAAGCCCTGCAATGCCAAGAGCTGAGCAAAGAAAAGAGTCCCCTCATCCAGCTGGTCCTGGGGCTGAGTTCACAAACCTGTTCTACTAACACACTGAAGCCTCAGGACCAGAACATCCAATCAATCAGAATAAACCAAATTACAACACAGTCAAAACAAAACTACATTGCTTATTGGGAAACACAAGCACAAACACAAAGCAAAATGCAGTGCTATCTGGCCCTAAATCGACAGTACACTATGGCTAAATATTTGACCATGGTTACTGATCAAAACCTTAGAAAAACCTTGACAAAGTACAGGCTCAGTGAGCACAGCCTTGCCATTGAGAAGGGTAGACACAGGAAAACCTGGCTCCCTGTAGAGGAAAGGCTGTGCAACCACTGCACAACAGCAGAACCTGAGACGGAGCTGCATTTCCTGACAAAATGTCAAAAATATAAAACAATTAGAGAGTGTCATTTCCCCAAATTTGAAATCCTTATTCAAGGTTTTAAAGACCTCTCTGATGAGGATAGGCTACCCATCCTGTTGGGGGAGGACGCAGAGAGCTGTGGGTTGGCAGCGCACTACATTGCTGCCTGCCATAAGTTGAGGGACAGTGTCTGACAGACCAATAAACCTGCACATGTCCTCAACTGTATGATTATTGTTATTGTTGAATGTATGGTTATATTGACCGTTGGTTATTGTTGTTACTGTTGTCCCGTTGACAATTTTTGATTCTCATTTTTATTTATTTTTTATATTGTAAATATCCAAAGTAAGCTTTGGCAATATGTACATTGTTACGTCATGCCAATAAAGCGAATTGAATTGAATTGAATTGAATTGAGAGAGAGAGAGAGAGAGAGAGAGAGAGAGAGAGAGAGAGAGAGAGAGAGAGAGAGAGAGAGAGAGCTACCCTGGTAAGTACTCTATATCATGCAGTCTGTTTGAGGAGCTTGGGTTATTGCGGGCCACGCGGCATCGGAATTTACCGCTTGCGAGGACGCAAATATTGACACTGTTGCGCTAAATCCTATTATAGATTACATTTGTGATCTCATTTATGGAAATGCCTAAGCCCTGGGAATGAAATTACTATCTGTAAATCAGTTTCCCCCCAACCTTCTACTTCTGCAATATCTTTAAATTTGTTGTGGTTGTGTGGAATGGTAGCATAATGGGTAGCGGTAAAGAGAGGGTAAAGTCAGTCCATTCACCAGGGGTCTAATGTTGTTATTCACCATCGCCTTGCTGCCTGAGTCACGCAGCGAACTTCCATCTCTCCCCTTGGATTGCCTTTTACTTTTTTTCATACATTGGTATATGCAAAGACTTTTGAAAAATCGTCCATAGGATTTGTAGCGATTTACCAAGGCATTCTGGGATTCAAAAACCAACAAAGTGGTACATTCAAAAGTAAAAATGTACCAACCACTAATTGCCCCTTTAATATATGCATAGAAAATGATAAATAAACAAACTATTTAGAAGAAGAAGTAAACTTGTATAAAGCAACAAGGTCCTTAAATGCTATTGAAAGTTCATCTGTAGAGACTCCTCTCCGCTAGTGAGCTGGATTATACATGGCGGCAGATTAGCAAATTAAGAGCTGGAACAAACTAAGTGCTTTGGGGAACCTCAGCCCCTTCAGCCCCTCAAAATCAGTGAGTGCGTCCCAAATAGCACCCTATTCCCTATATAGTGCATTACTTTTGACTAGAGACAACAGAGCTCTGGTCCAAAATTGTGCACTATATAGTGAATATGGTGACATTTTTGGGCGCACCCAGTGACATTAAGAAAATACAGCAATAGAAAAAACATATTTATTTCCTTATCTAAGCTAGCAATGAACAAGAGGGAAGGATATCGTGAAAAATACATCTAAAAGTCTCCCAATGGCAATCCAGTGCCTCAGGCTACCTGGATTCGTAATAGAGGATCTGACAGATGAGTGTTTTCTCTAGTTTCCACTATTCGCATGCGAGACAAAGCCAATGCTTTGTGACAATTTAATGGCCAGGAACCAGTGCATCTTGAACCTTTCAAACATCATCAAAGGTCAAAGTAACCATGACATAATCTCCTACCACGACAGTTAGAGTAAAGTAATATAGGATTAGAGACAGAGCATAAGGTCAAGCTACTGCACAAAACTATGTATGTAGCACTACGGACCCTGTTAAAAATACATTACTACTATACCATGAACAGTAACCTTTTGGTAGAGTGTCCACCCTGAGATTGGAAGGTTGTGAGTTCAAAACCCGGTCGACTCGTACCAAAGACTGTAAAAATGGGACCTGATATGTCTCTGCTTGGCACTCAGCATTAAGGAGATGGATTGGGGGTAAGGCCCTCTGATAGACTAGCGTCCTGTCCAGTGGGTGTACTTGTACATCAAGCTGCCTCATGCTACTGAAACAGGAGATAGGCTCCTGCCCTATGAACTGTTATGGCTCGCTCGTGCAAGGCTACGTCCTATACCATGAAGAGGATTGAAGATAGTCCCCGTCTGGGTCCATATTTAGTGTATTGACACCATATTTAGTGTATTACTTTTGACCACTCCCATAATGACAGTTAGATAAATGATATATAGGAATTGAGGTAAAGCATACGATCAGGGTAGAAGACATTACTATATCATGAAGGGGATTGAAGATTTATATAGAATTTGACGGCAGTATTACATAATGCTATATCGAATGTGCTCTCCGGCAAGGAGGAAAGTAAAAAATTTTTTTTACAACTGCTAACCTCTTTCGCATGCATCCCACACAGCGAGTTAATGCAAGAACATGTACTGTGTGCCTCCCATGGGATATTTCAAAGAGAAAAGCTGGGGAAGTGTGTTTCATCTGCACTTTCACTGCAACACAGTTTTGAATACAGAGATTTCTAAAGATATTCGGAATGGCATATGTTTTTAATAGACCTAAATTGACTTCAACTAAAACTACAAATAGACACAAGGCTGTACATTTTTGTTTCAGGACAGTGCCACTAACCTATGAGATGATAGCAGCTGTCATAACTTTTATGACATCTGTTATGTCATGGTTATGACGTGTTATGTAACCCTTACGACACAGGGAATTGATGGTGCTCTATTGGTCTACGGAGGGAAGAAGGAAAGGGAGGTTAGCTACTCTGCCCTAAAGATGACAACATATTATAGATTGTGCTTTATTGGTCTGGGGGGAGGGAGGGGATATACTCTGCCTAAAGGTGCAACAACATGGCTGATTGGGCTACTGTCACCCATTAACGTGGAACAGGCTTTTGATGGAGAAGATAGGGCAGGATATAGATCACAGGTTTCTTTTGATCAATGGACAGGTCGGTCACTGTTCTCCTATGAGCTACGAGCAACCCATCGATCCCCCTTAACCCTCATTGATCCTTGGTCATCCATTGATTGGGAGCCATGGGCCTGATGGTCGCCGGTCGTGTGGTTGTGTCCCCTTAGGCCGGAGGATGCGGCTGGGGAACCAGTCAAGGTTGACCTCTTTGATCACCTTTGCCCATTGTTAATAAGAGAAAAGTGTGTGTTAGAAACATATTATGCATCAGCAAATGGCTGTTTGGGGAGATAATATATTTTTATCCACTCCCACGTATCCCTTGCGCCTAAACAAAACAACCTCCATGAACTCACTCAAGGCATGATTCAATAGGGCTCTCCGTAGCAGAACATTTTGCAATGGCAAGTGAAACAGAGCTTGTTATTGAACATGTTCAGTAGTCCCTCCCTGTTTCAGTCTTCTGTTCGGTGTCTATGACTCCTGCCACGGTCTCACAAAAACAAAACACCAGATTGGAGCAAAGTCAGGAGGTACAGTATTTATAGCCTACAAAGGCTCTAAACTAGGCAAGGCCATCACGAGTGAACAAAGAGAAGAAAAACTGCACTTAAAAAAACAACAGAAAACATGACATAAACAAATGGTAATCACAACATCACCATCCATTGAGGAACGATGACGCTACAACAAGCAGCCCAACAGATGGAGCCGAGCCCCGGCGCCTCTGAAAAAACCCACCGACCAGGTTCAATCAATCAGACAACAAAGTAGACAGAAAACGTTCTGCAATGCTAATGTTAGCATACACTCAGTAACAAGCGCCCCCCATCAGTCATCGGATTGGAACATCCCGCTAGTTTCATAGAGTAGTAGAGGCTGTCAAAATAGAGGGGAGAAGGATGGAGGGGACTGGGCAGCACTTGTCATCCTCAGTGGATGAAGAGTGCGAGGGAGCGGATAGGGAGGGTAAAAAGAAAGGGAGGAAAAGGAGAGAGGGAAGCGATATCAGGCCTCTACGAACGGGGCTGTCAAAGATGAGGTAAGGGGATGAGTCCAATGGGGGATCAGAAGTCTGTAACACACACACACACACACACACACACACACACACACACACACACACACACACACACACACACACACACACACACACACACACACACACACAAACACACACACACACTCCCCACTCTAGAGCTATCATATCTGCTCTGGTATCGGCCTATATTGATGCCCTGCAACAGTAACACTGAGCTGAACTTCAATTCAATTTGCCAAGTTCACTTAGGGTGAAGTACTGTATAAATATCATCCACTGTAGACATAACCTACAGTGTGGTGATTAAGGTTGAGGAAGGAAATAAATGTTTGTAAATTAACATAGCATTGATTTCTACATGGTCGGAGGGGTGAGGGCATCAACATCCTTTATATTAATAACATAAAGGTTATTGGTATATATTAATAATATACCAGACTTATTAATAATACAAATTATTAATATGTTCTATATGTAATTATATGGGTGAGCTGGGGGCTGAAGATTAAAGTTACAAATCCAACAAGGAAATGTGGAAAGCAAACGGACCAGAGTAAAACATTGGATGTTAAAGAACACCCCCAGTGATTTTATAACATTTACATTTTACAGTATCTGTCAGTGTAACAATGCCATTATCACCTTGTGAGTGATAATTTACCTCCATTGCAGCCAAGGACACAATATCCTAGAGATTAAATATACAAATGCTAACTATTGCTATTGTAATACAGTCAGTATGCCTTGAGGAGAACAAGAGGTCAACACACAGTAGAACATAATAATATTTATATGATAAGACCCCAAGGTTACCAACATATTAAAATATTGATTGACACATTTTAATTAAAAACATTATTTTGATTAATTTATTCATACTATTTCTTCCTTCAACAAGATATAGTCAAAATCTAGGGTTGCTACCCAAGCCGGCTGGTCAGTCGTTCTATCGGTTTGGTTGCCAGAGATGCGACCCCGTCGTTAAGTATTTTTGTTATGTATCTATGGACACTACCCATTCGTTCGTTCTGAATGTTCTACCGCCATACTGGCTGGCAACATTATTATCTCTTGCTTGCTAGCTAGCCAACTACGGCTAACTTACAGTCACGTGAAACAGTTCAGCCAGAATAACAACAAAGTAGCTGCATTTGCATTTGTTTAAGCTGTTTTCTAGTGACATTTATTTGATACATCCATAACAATGAGCTAATGATGCACAATTTCACCTGGCTTATAAAATGCGCTCTCTCATCAGAACACTGTTGTTCAGAGGAGCTAGACAACAACACAGCTAACATAATCACTTCAAACTGAAGCTGGAAAGACTGAAAACTAGCTGCTCTTCATTTCGTTTTACCTGTTTAAATCAAATCAAATTGTATTTGCCACATGCACCGAATACAACAGGTGCAGACCTTACAGTAAGACCTTACGTGCTCAGTCCTCTATTTTTTCCTGTAGTCCACAATCATCTCCTTTGTATTGATCACGTTGAGGGATAGGCTGTTATCCTGTCACCACACGGCCAGGTCTCTGACCTCCTCCATATAGGCTGTCTCATTGTTGTCGGTGATCAGGCCTACCACAGTTGTGTCATCGGCAAACTTAAAAATGGGGTTGGAGTCGTGCCTGGCAATGCAGTCATGGGTGAACAGGGAGTACAGGAGGGAATTGAGCACGCACCCCTGAGAGGCCCCCGTGTTGAGGATCAGCGTGGCAGATGTGTTGTTACCTACCCTTACCACCTGGGGGCGGCACGTCTGGCCCTGTGGCCTTGTGAATGCTGACCTGCTTAAAAGTTTTACTCACATCGGTTAAGGAGAGCGGGATCACATAGTCATCCGGAACAGCTGATGCTCTCATGCATGTTTCAGTGTTGCTTGCCTCGAAGCGAGCATAGAAGTGATTTAGCTCGTCTGGTATGCTTGTGTAACTTGGCAGCTCGCGGTTGTGCTTCCCTTTGTAGTCTGTAATAGTTTGCAAGCCCTGCCACATCCGACGAGCATCAAAGCCGGTGTGGTACAATTCAATCTTAGTCCTGTATTGACTTTTTGCCTGTTTGATGGTTCGTCGGAGGGCATAGCCAGATTTCTTATAAGTGTTCGGGTTAGAGTCCCGCTCCTTGAAAGCGGCAGCTCTACACTTTAACTCAGTGCAGGTGTTGCCTGTAATCCATGGCTTCTGGTTGGGGTATGTATGTAAGGTCACTGTGGGGACAACATCATCAATGCACTTATTGATGAAGCCAGTGACTGATGTGGTGTACTCCTCAATGCCATCGGAAGAATCCCGGAAAATTGTCCAGTCTGTGCTAGCAAAACAGTCCTGTAGCTAAGCATCCGCGTCATCTGACCATTTCATTATTAATCGAGTCACTGGTGCTTCCTGCTTTAGTTTTTGCTTATAAGCTGGCATCAGGAGTATACAATTATGGTCAGATTTGCCAAATGGAGGGTGAGGGAGAGCTTTGTACGCGTCTCTGTGTGTGGAGTAAAGGATTTAAGTTTCCCTGTATTAAAGTCCCCGGCCACTAGGAGCACTGCTTCTGGATGAGAGTTTTCCTGTTTGCTTATAGCCTTATACAGCTCATTGAGTGCAATCTTAGTGCCATCATCGGGTTGTGGTGGTAAATAGACAGCTACGGAAAATATAGATGGAGACTCTCTTGGTAAATAGTGTGGTCTACAGCTTATCATGACATAGTCTACCTCAGGTGAGCAAAACCTTGAGACTTCCTTAGTATTAGATTCTATGCACCAGCTGTTGTTTGCAAATATAGACAGACCACCACCCCTTGTCTTAACGGAGTCAGCCGTTCTATCCTGACGATGTAGCGTATATCCTGCCAGCTGTATGTTATCCATGTCGTCGTTCAGCCACGACTCGGTGAAACATAAGATATTACAGTTTTTAATGTCCCGTTGGTAGGATAACCTTTATCTTATATCGTCCATTTTGTTTTCAAATGATTGTACGCTGGCTAATATGATTGATGGAAGAGGCAGTTTACTCACTCGCCGTTGGATCCTTACAAGGCACCCCGACCTACATCCACAATATCTCTGTCTATTTCTCATGAGAATGACGGGGATTTGGGCCTTGTCGGGTGTCTGTAGAATATCCTTTGCGTCCGACTCGTTGAAGAAAAAAATATCGTCCAATATGAGGTGATTAATCGCTGTCCTGATATCCAGAAGCTCTTTTTGGTCATAAGAGACGGCGGCAGAAACATTATGTACAGAATAAGTTACAAATAACACAACAAAACAAACATAATAGCACAACTGGTTAGAGGGCCGTAAAACGGCAGCCATCTCCTCCGATATTTCTTTGTATACATATATCCATAAAAATTATGCTGATTCATGATTTCAACTGGCTGAGAAAAGATGTCTGTCTCATCCGGACTCCCGACATATTCAATACTATGTGACAGCTGAAGATCAAATTTGAATATTGAAACAATGTTGCAAATGTCGGAGAGACAGACAGCAAGGTTTATACAAATCTCCGCTGTTGAAAATGTGAGATAATGTCTAGATGCTTTTTATAGTGGAAATCAATTTAATAAATTGCCTGGCTGGGCTGATGAGACAGTGGATTGTGCAGTCAGATGGAACAGAGTAAATAGTCATTTTAACGTCATAGATTTAGCCGATGGTAGCAGCTGGAATGCGGTTTAAAAAAATAAGCATTCAGGATTGTATAAATAATGATAATATATGCAATTTCTTAGACACTTTTATCCAAATAAAGTTACAATCATGTGTACATATATTTTATATATTGGTGGTCCCGGGAATCAAACCCACTACCCTGGCGTTGTAAGCACCATGCACTACCAACTGAGCTAATGAGGACAAGAAAACATGAAAAAATATCGAGAGAGAGCGAGGAGAACAATGTTGAAATAACGTTGAAATAACAGACGTTGAGATAAACATATCCACTTTTAGTTCTTTATATTTATTTTTTTACTAACTTTTTTTTATTTATTTTATTTTTTATTTCACCTTTATTTAACCAGGTAAGCCAGTTGAGAACAGGTTCTCATTTACAACTGCGACCTGGCCAAGATAAAGCAAAGTAGTGCAATAAAAACAACACAGAGTTACATATGGGGTAAAAAACATAAAGTCAGAAATACAACAGAAAATATATATACAGTGTGTGCTGTATATACAACTTGTGCTCTATATATTCTCTGCTTTCTACTCTGCTATTAACATTTACATTCTCATTACATTCAACCTGCTCTTTCTTTTCATGAAACTACCCCTGAAATTAGCAAGCTAAAATGCCCCGAGGCCATATTCAGCTAATGTATTTTCATACATTTCTGTCAATGCATTTACTGGCTTGTCGGGCAGAACATAGTCTCGACAATACGCATCACATTTCTCCACACAGTTATTTCCAACATCTCACCAGTCACCATACAAACCATGCCAAGAACCGTCGTGAACCATGCCAAAGATTTGTGAACACTGGTTAGTTCAAAAGCTGCCACACACACTCTCCACTCTTCAAAATCTAACATGACAGCGTCCAGGGGGAGCTCTGGTTGGCTGAAGTTTCCACTTCCTTCCTTCCTCCTTCCTGCCAGCCTGCTGAGTTAGGGGCTTGGCATTGGCTCCTTCTCTCACACTAATTGAAGTCCTCAATAAGTGCATAAATAAATGCAGATGGGGTAGTTGTGTGACTTGTGATTCAGGGACTTCAGCTCTCAAAGCCAGTCTTAATGAAGAAAATGTTAGACACAGGCCTCAGAAACCTGTAGTGTCTCTCTAAGTTACTGGATCTGTCCCAAATGGCAGCCTATTCCCTACATAGTGTACAATCTGTGTCACATTTAATAATATGTGTCACTTCTCTTGGCACTGAGATATACCCTATCCAAATGCATTACGCTTTCAACCTTTTTGGAAGACTTCGATAACATCTTGATAGCATCTTCAAATCCTCCCAATTCCTGGGTGCCCAAACCAGCACCTTCTGTTAAGCATTCTGTGGACCAACGGCTTGGATGTAAAAAAAACAAGCATCCCATGAATTAGGCTAAACTGAACCAAATAGAATGAAGGACAGTCAGTGACAGTGAGATCTCTCAACCTCCACTAGTGCATCTCTATTTAATGTGGTGATGTGACAGAGGATGCATCCCAAATGGCACCCTATCCCTAGTGCATAGTCCTATTGGCCCTGGTCAAAAGTAGTGCACTACATAGGGAATAATGTGTTATTTGGGCCACAGTAGGGACTCTAGCATCTCTGTAATGAGCTCATTAAACTATATGGGCCTCATTTCCTGTTCGAGAGAAGCCACTAATCAGCCACGGCAAAGTAACACGCACAAGTCCATAAACTTTTATGGCTTTCCCACGCCATTGCGTCCCCTCAGCGATTAATTGTCAAGGGAGGGCTAGTTCATTACTAAAACAGCAATCTAGCCTTGTTAAGAAATAAATACATATGAATAAACAAATTCAACTGCCGTGGAAGTCAGTCAATTTGGAAAAGTGGCGACTGGAGATTGGACAATTTGAGAAGTGTTAACGTCGTTGTAATGAAATCGGTTAGACTCACAGACCCGGAGACAACTGGTTTTATTGTATTTTATTGCCTCTGGCTTTTTTTCCTTTTCCCTTAGGCCTTTTTTAATATGAATAAATTAAAGCTATTGTGTTTGGTCATAGGTGTGTAACCAAGGTCATGTTCTGGGATGTTCTAGAAACAATGTATGAGAAAAACAAGTGATGAAGATGGGAAATTGATTGTACGTTGCATACATTTTATTTCCATTGTATATTTAATGTGGTGTATTGAAAGATCAATGGCGCTGCATATTTAAACTTGTAGTTGTAACCGTGTCTTCGATCATTTTCATCTTCAAAGGCGGCATGCACCCATTACCGACATGTTGGAAGGAAAATGCCCAAGGGCTTGACATCATTTTTTCTTTTCAATTTTTTCCCTCCCTCGTTCAGTGGTAAGCAATAGCCCAGATAAGGCATATTATAACTACTGCCGGTACAATTCAATATAATGGCATGCTTTATTGGAAACTAGCAAGCACACATTACACATTAACTCGATACAGCCACTAAGTAACAAGCGTTCGGGCTGAAAACGATGGGATTTAAAATGAGTTTAATTTAAAAACCCTCTTTCCTTGAAGAGTCAAAGGGCTTGAACACACAAACCATCACCGTTTGGTTCCACTTCAATTCAGACCAAATATGTTCTTAGGAAGTGTGAAAATGGTTGCCTGTTGACCACAAACACTTATCTAAATGTGTCGTATCCTAACAGTGTAGGAGGAGTGTGGGGAAGTGTGCTGCTGGTTCCTGTTTTCTCCTGAACCGTGTGATTTGAGTGCAGGCGCGTGTGCATATTGAATCACGATTGTTTTCATTTTTTCCCGACAGCCAGTGATTTGTGTGTCTGGGGTGAATCTATCACCCTCCCTCCCTCCCTCTGAACGCTTCTGATGTGGATTTACAGCCTAGTGCTCGTAACCTGAATGAGAGTGACAGACAGCTCGCTGGGCCCGCTCCTCAGCCCAACTTCCCGCCACCCCAGCCGTAGCGCAACATCCCAAACGCTCTCCGTCTCTACACTCTTAGAAAAAAGGGTTCCAAAAGGGTTCTTTGGCTGTCCCAATAGAATAACACTTTTTGGTTCATGTAGAAACCTCTGTGGAAAGGCTTCTACCTGGAACCAAAAAGGGGTTTTCAAAGGGTTCTCTTATGGGGAAAGCCAAATAACACTTTTAGGTTCTAGATATAAACTTCTTTTTTTTCTAAGAGTGTATCCTCAAATTAAAACGAAAGTTATGATTATTATTGACAACCCCCCCCCACCACACACCCCTCTTCCTCCTCACCTCTTCCTCCACACCAGACTATTTTATCTCCAAGCCCTGAGACTAAAAGCATTTAAAGTAATTTTGATTCTTAACAATTACACAAATTATTGGCCAGCACATTGGCAAAACGATTTAGCCGGAGAGAGAAAGAGGGAGAGCGAGAGAGAGCGAGAGAGCGAGAGAGAGAGAGAGAGAGAGAGAGAGAGAGAGAGAGAGAGAGAGAGAGAGAGAGAGAGAGAGAGAGAGAGAGAGAGAGAGAGA
>NW_028161071.1:0-7500 GCF_964263955.1 Coregonus lavaretus | reverse complement strand
ACAGGCAACAGTACCAGGTACCATATGCTAATGCTAACGCTAAACCTCCAGTACCAGGTTCCAGCTCAGGGAGGCCTGCCATTCCGGTAATGGCCCCCGGGAGCGTGCCAGCACCAACTCAGCAGCTGGTAGGGAGTGACGGACGGACGACAAACAACCAACCAACGACCAGCGAGGCAATGATCTTCCTCTTCCTTCCTAGCATAAAGGTGGGTTCTGATCTGTGGCACCCCACTGGTAGCAGAGGCTCCCTTTATCTTTCCACCCTTTCTTCCCTTTCTCTATCATTGCCCCTGCACCCCCCACTTTACTTCTTACCCCCTCTCCCTCTCTCCCGCCTCTCTCAGAGGGGTGTCTGTATGTGCTGATGTCCATGGGCTTTGCCCAGTCACCAGTCACCAGCCAGCTAGCCATCATGCCAGGTTCAGATCAGCCTCAATCGACATGAGGCACAGCAACAGTCTCATGTCTCTCTGTGAGGAGGACAACACACAAACACACACACACACACACACACACACACTCCTCTGAGCAGTCTGAGCAGCTGCACACTAGGTGATGCCGCCAAGCCTCTGACAAAGATAATGTACAAAATGGCCACCCTTCATGGCTGGCTGGAGTGTAGCGGGATGCTCAGAGAGAGAAAGAGATGATTTAGTTGTTGCATGGCAAATACATACTGTGATGCAAGGCTGTATTCATAAGGCCAAATGTAACAAGTCACAGTCTATTTATCCATTTCCCACATGAAAATAACAAACACATAGCGGATAGCGCTATTTACATTTGAATAACATCATTTTCCCCCCTGTGTTTCTCTCACAACATCGACGACACTTTGATCTTTGTTTGAATATGGATCAGCATTTTGGATCAGGGTTCCGGGCAAATTCTCATGAGGCATCTCTCACAGCCATTCACAGGCATTCTATGTCCCTACTTTCCATTCAAAGACACTTGTAAACCTCCCTCAACCATTTTATGTTTTTTATTGTATTGTCAAAGGACATTGCACTGGGAGCGACACATTTGTTAATGCAAAATCAATATCAGCACACTCACTAATTTCAAAAGACGAAACCACAAACCCAATGGTAATATCACATCTGCCACATACATACTACAAACTGCTAACGGCAAAACGAGTTCGACTTAGTTCAAACTGCTGACGATAAAACAAGTTTAAAGTGCGAACAACAAAGCGAGTTAGTTTAAACTGCTAACGCCAAAGCGAGTTAGTTCAAACTGCTAACGACGAAGCCAGTTCAATCCTTTGACAGAGACTATTCCCTGAGTCGCACAGCAGCTCTCTTTGAGAAAGAAAGCAGGAACATAAAATAGAGGAATAGAAAAACATCCATAACATAGATAACACTGCGAAAGCTCACTATCCGTTACTTGCCGTGCACTCTCCCGGGACCGGTTTAATCGCTGAGTTTGGTGAGACGGATCACCATGATAAAGGTATCTTGGACCGCAAGCATCTAGAGATAAGAGCCCATGGATGTCTCAGAAACAGCTAGTAGTGTGTTGGCTGGGGCTACATGTGTTCTGGTACGCCACCTACTTATTCACTAGCAACTAACACCACTTCCATTTCTTATCAGAGCCCAAAATAGGGCCCTCAGATCTAGAGAGCGTACGGAGGCACTGACCGGAGAGAGAGAGAGAGAGAGAGAGAGAGAGAGAGAGAGAGAGAGAGAGAGAGAGAGAGAGAGAGAGAGAGAGAGAGAGAGAGAGAGAGAGAGAGAGAGAGAGAGAGAGAGAGAGAGAGAGAGAGAGAGAGAGAGAGAGAGAGAGAGAGATATATAACCAATTGCTTTTGGCTGGACCTGGCTCCCCAGTGGGTGGGCCTGGCTCCCAAGTGAGTGGGCCTTTGCCCTCCCAGGCCTACCCATGGCTGCTCCCCTGCCCAGTCATGTGAAATTCATAGATTATGGCCTAATTATTTATTTCAATTGACTGATTTCCTTACATGAACTGTAACTCAGTATAGTTGCACCACTTCAGTATGAACTCTACGAGCAGCCATAAGCTAGCATAATTAGCATAACACTTCTACAGGTGATTGCAGACACAAATAGGCTATACTCTCACTCCATTCTGTAAACTACTGCATGTGCACGCTGATTCCTTTTGAACTGACAAGCATGTTGACGAGAGTACGTGCACATGCTGTCACGCCCTGACATAGAGTTCGCTAGTTGGTTTGGTCAGGGTGTGAGTATCTATGTAATGTGTATATCTAGTTGTAGATCTAGTATGTTTAGATCTATGTTGGCCGGGTGTGGTTCCCAATCAGAGGCAGCTGTCGATCGTTCTCTCTGATTGGGGATCATACTTAGGTAGACATTTTGCCTACCTATGTTGTGTGATCTTGACTCTTGTTTGGCTTGTTTGTGTGTAGCCATTGTGAGCTTCACGTTACGTTGCTTTTGTTGTTTTGTTGTGTGTTAACTTTGTTAATAAACATGTATGCATTCCACGCTGCACCTTGGTCCAATCCTGTACTCAACGAACGTGACACATGCACACTCCGTGTGTATCTGTCTCTGTGGTCCCTAACGTGGCTGCCAACCTCCTAACCCTTCTAATGAATCACTGACAAGCAGTCAGTCCTAAGAACAAACAAACCAGGCTTTGTAATTCAAAAAAAGTAATTAATGGAATGAACATTAGACAACCGTTAGACAAGCATTCTAATGTGTGTTTCTGATCTCCTCGCGCCGGAAAACTCCAGGGTTGTGTCCTAAATGACACCCAATTCCCTACATAGTGCACTACTTTTGACAAGATCCCTATGGGCCCTGGTCAAAAGTAGTGCACTATCTATGAAATAGGGTGCCATTTGGGATGATACACCAGCAACCGTCAGGTGGCGGCAGTTTGAACCAGCAACCGTCAGACGGCGGCAGTTTGAACCAAGTTGACAGCGGACACATGGGTCACTCTGTTAATTGTCAGGGACGTGTGCCCCGTCCAATTCTCCATGCACAGCCAGGCGTGCTATTTACATCAACAAAAACTATCTTCATCCGAACTGTGCCACCAATAATATAGCGTTCATAATTTGATCACAGTTCAGAAACCATGAATCCGTTCAGGAGAGAGAGAGAGAGAGAGAGTGTGTTGATGGTATTTTAAATGAAATAATCAAATATACAGACCACAAATTCAAATTGGCTATACTCAAACTCTTCAACATTATCCTCACTGCAGGTATTTTACTCAATATTTTGAACCAAGGATTTATCACACCAATCTATAAAAACTGAGACCAATTTGGCCCAAATAATGACAGAGGAATTTGTGTTAACAGCAACTTGGGGAACATTATTTGCAGTATCATAAATAGCAGACTACATAATTTAATTGATGAACACAACGTCCTGAGCAGAAGCCTGATTGGATTTGTAACAAATTACCACAGAGCAGACCACATTTATACCCTCCACACTCTAATTGACAAACAAGTAAAGCAAAATAAAGGCATTCTATGCCATTAAAAGGAACATTACAATGCAATTCCAATTAGAATCTGGCTAAAAATGTTGCAATCAGTTATATAACCAACTGCTCTATATGGCAGCAAAGTACAGGGTCCACTCTCTAATAAGGAATTTACCAAATGGGACAAACATCCAATCAAAATACTGCATGCAGAGTTTTGCAAGACTGTATTGCAAGTGCAAAGAAAAACTCCAAATAACGCATGTAGAGCAGAATTGGGCCAATACCCCCTCCTTATTCGAATAGAAAAAAGAGCCATCAAATTTTACAACCATCTAAAAACAAGTGACCCCAAAACATTCCATCACACAGCTCTACTATGTCAAGAGATGAAACAAGAGTCCCCTCAGCCAGCTGGTTCTGAGGCTCAGTTCACTAACCAAAACCAACCTCATAGAGCCTCAGGACAGCACTCAGAAAGTCTGGCCCAACCAAATCATCACAAAGCAAAAATAAAAATATATCACCTATTGGAAATATACCACAAAAAATCAAAGTAAACTTCAATGCTGTTTGGTTCTAAACAGACAGTACATGGTGGCAGACTATCTGACCACCGTGACTGATAAAAAACTGAGGAAAACAATGACTAGGTACAGACTCAGTCTGGCTATAGAGACTGGTTGTCACAGGCAAACCTGGCTTCCCAGAGAGGACAGGCTGTGCTCACTCTGCCTCCAGGGAGAGGTAGAGACAGAGCTGCATTTCTTATTACACTGTGACAAATACTCAGACCTAACATAATCTTTATTTCCCAAAATTATCATTCAGTACAAAGAATTTTAAACTATATAAGAGGAAGAAAAAATCAAATATTTATTTGGTGAAAAGCCAAAATGCGCAATTTTGGCAGCCAAATATGTGTCCTCCTGCAACAACCTGAGGGACAGCCAGTGAAAAGTGTACTGTAATGTCAATATGTCACGCCCTGGCTCGGGGGACTCTCGTATGTTGAGCCAGGGTGTTAGTTTCTATGTTTTGCATTTCTATGTTGGCCAGGGTGGCTCCCAATCAGAGACGGCTGTAGCTCGTTGTCTCTGATTGGGAGTCATACTTAGGTAGCCGTTAGGCTTTCATTCTTTGTGGTTTCTTGTTCTTATTTGGTTTGTGTTAAACCGTAGACATCACGTTATCGTCTGTTGTTTTGATCGTGTGATCATTGATATAATAAATATGTTCACCTTCAACGCTGCGCCTTGGTCCTCCTCCTTAGACGATCGTGACAGAAGAAACCACCAAAACTGGACCAAGCAGCGTGAAGAGGAGAGAGGAAGGACTTGGGATCAATGGAGTAGGGGTCTCGACTGGGCTAAGCCAAGGGAAGAGCAGAGAGGTTGGAATTGGGAGCAGTGGAGTGAGAGTTGGGCGAGAACCATGGAGGCCTGGTCCACGGGGGAGAGACAAGCCCAGAAATTTTTTAGGGGGGGGCTCACGACGGGGCAGCAGGAGGCCGCGATGGAGCGGTCCAGCGGGTTGGCAGAGGAGGCCGCCAGGTTAAGGGGGCCACTGGTCACTAAGGGGAAGGAAAGTGTGGAGGCACGGCGAGAGGTACTGGGGTGTGTTACCAGTCCGGTCCGGCCCGTTCCTGATCCCCGCGTAGGGCCAGGGGTGTGTGTCCCCAGTGCGGTCCGGTCTGTTCCTGTTCCTCGCATCGAGCCTGTGGTGCGCGTCGCCAGCCCGGTCCGGCCCGTTCCTGCTCCCCGCACCAAGTCAGTGGTGCGCTTCGTCAGCCCGGCTCGGCCCGTTCCTGCTCCCCGCACCAAGTCAGTGGTGCGCTTCGTCAGCCCGGCTCGGCCCGTTCCTGCTCCCCGCACCAAGTCAGTGGTGCGCTTCGTCAGCCCGGCTCGGCCCGTTCCTGCTCCCCGCACCAAGTCAGTGGTGCGCTTCGTCAGCCCGGCTCGGCCCGTTCCTGCTCCCCGCACCAAGTCAGTGGGGCGCTTCGTCAGCCCGGCTCGGCCCGTTCCTGCTCCCCGCACCAAGTCAGTGGTGCGTTTCGTCAGCCCGGTTTGGCCCGCTCCTGCTCCCCGCACCAAGTCAGGGGTGCGTTTCGTCAGCCCGGCTCGGGCCGTCCCTGCTCCCCACACCAAGCCAGTGGTGTGCGTCGTCAGTCCGGCACAGCCCGTGCCTGTTCCACTGGTGCCTGGTTCAGCACGGGTCAGCTGCTTCACACCGCTAGAGCAATCCGCTCCACCAGTGTGCAGTCCAGCTCCGGTCAGCAGGGCCAGACCGGACCAGGGGTACTTTGGGGGGTTAGAGAGCGAGTGGGGATCATGCCCGGAGCCGGATCCGCCGCCAAGGCGGAGTGCCCACCCGGTCCCTCCCCTGTTGTGTTTGGTTGGCGCGGTCGGAGTCCGCGCCTTTAGGGGGGGGTACTGTCACACCCTGGCTCGGGGGACTCTCGTATGTTGAGCCAGGGTGTTAGTTTCTATGTTTTGCATTTCTATGTTGGCCAGGGTGGCTCCCAATCAGAGACGGCTGTAGCTCGTTGTCTCTGATTGGGAGTCATACTTAGGTAGCCGTTAGGCTTTCATTCTTTGTGGTTTCTTGTTCTTATTTGGTTTGTGTTAAACCGTAGACATCACGTTATCGTCTGTTGTTTTGATCGTGTGATCATTGATGTAATAAATATGTTCACCTTCAACGCTGCGCCTTGGTCCTCCTCCTTAGACGATCGTGACACAATAATATTTCCTGTTTTGTTTTGTCTTTCATACCATGTCATGTGTCCTCTCAGTCATGTTGAGACTGGTCGACTACTATTGCTTTAATGTATTGTTATTCTCATTAATATTGTTGTTGTAGTTGCTGTTAATGTTAATCCCATTTCCATTACTACTATTATTATTGCTGTTGGTCCCACCATTTTTGTTATATGTATTCTTTGACAATGTAAGTAATTTAACTTACCATGTCAATAAAGTCTATTAAATTGAATTGAATTGAATTGAATTGAATTGAGAGAGAGAGAGAGAGAGAGAGAGAGATAGAGAGAGAGAGAGAGAGGGAGAGAGAGAGAGAGAGAGAGAGAGAGAGAGATAGAGACTGAGAGAGAGAGAGAGAGAGAGAGAGAGAGAGAGAGAGAGAGAGAGAGAGAGAGAGAGAGAGAGAGAGAGAGAGAGAGAGAGAGAGAGAGAGAGAGAGAGAGACACAAAGGTAGAGAAAGTGTGTAAAAGCTGAACAAGTTTCATATGGTGCTGGTGTTGTGATGGTGGTAATGTGTGTGTGTGTGTGTGTGTGTGTGTGTGTGTGTGTGTGTGTGTGTGTGTGTGTGTGTGTGTGTGTGTGTGTTTGTATGTGTGTGTGTGTGACTGTGTAAGCGGGCAGCATGCTACAGCTGTATTGGAGTCCGACAGGGCGTTGGGTCCAAGGGGGCTGTCCACAGCAGCCTCTCCACAGCTCTTTGCGGCTCTCAATCTCAGTCACCAGTGCAGCTGTTTCAATAAAGGTGTCCACGCCAGAGTGAGACCCACTGCCCGCCTGACGGATCAGATATGACAGTATGGCCAACATCTTCTCTCTGCCTCTGTCGCTATCCCTGCTATGTGTGTCTCTTTCTATTGCTCTGTCCCTACTCCTTTTATCTCTGTCTCTGTCTCTCTTTGCTCTAGAGAGAATAATAACATTTGCATAGTAAACAGTAACTTATTATTATTATTATTATTATTATTATTACTATTGTTATTGTTATTATTATTATTGTTATTACAATTCTTATTCTTATTCTTATTAGTAATATTATTATTAGGGCTATTATTGTTATTCATATTGTTATTCATATTATTATTAGTATTATTGTTTTGATTATTATTATAAATAGTAGTGGTATGGGCAGTAGGGGTGATGGTAATGATAGCAGTTTAATGATAGTGGTGGTAGTAGTAGTAATGATGATGGTAGTTGTAGTACTGATATAATGGTGAGGATGACAGTTAGTTAGTTATATAAGTTAGTTATAGTTTCATTTTCCATGTTTAGCCTTTTACATTTGTT
>NW_028161072.1:0-3000 GCF_964263955.1 Coregonus lavaretus | reverse complement strand
AGTGGTTATAGAATTTAACGGCTCTTTTCTGGATTTTGATAATTAGTGGGTATCGGCCTAATTCTGCTCTGCATGCATTATTTGTCGTTTTTCGTTGTACACTGAGGATATTTTTGTCTCTCTCTCTCTCTCTCTCTCTCTCTCTCTCTCTCTCTCTCTCTCTCTCTCTCTCTCTCTTGCTCTCTCTCTCGCTCTGTATCTCTCTCGATCTCTGTATCGCTCTCTATCTCTGTATCTCTCTCTGTATCTCGATTTCAATGTTTACGTTGCCAAAGCAAGTGAAATAGATAATAAATAAAAGTAAAATAAACAACAATGATCGCTCTCTCTCGCTCTCTCTCTCGCTCTCTCTCTCGCTCTCTCTCTGTATCTCTCTCTCTGTATCTCGCTCTCTGTATCTCTCTCTCTGTCTGTATCTCTCTGTATCTCGCTGTACATCTCTCTCTCTATCTCTCTCTCTGTATCTCTCTCTGTATCTCTCTCTGTCTGTATCTCTCACTCTCACTCTCTCACTCTCTCTCTCTGTATCTCTCTCTCTCTCTCTCTCTCTCTCTCTCTCTCTCTCTCTCTCTCTCTCTCTCTCTCTCTCTGTATCTGTCTGTTTATAACCTCCAATCTGACAAACACTCATCTACTCATTTACACTATAACTCTTTATTATGGCTATGCTGCACAAAGCCAGCAATAACAGCCAGAGTATACAGTCACCTCAGTGTGTGCCTGCGTACGTGCATGCATTTGTGTTCATGTTCTTGCGTTGTCGAAGGTGGACTGCCTCACATGAAATTCCGAATGCCATTGTTGCAACACATTTTCCCATGTTCTCCTCTCCTCTCATTGTTGCCTCTTTTCCTATGGTTTAGTTGAGAGAAGGAGGAGGTTCAACATCAACGACCGGATTAAAGAGCTGGGCGGTATGATCCCCAAAACCAATGACCTGTAAGTCACCTCGCTTCACTGTGTTGTTATTTGTTCTTCTATGTCTAAGTGGTATGTTGCTTTTTGTATCTGTGTTAGCAGAAGATGTATACTTACGTGGGCTTCTTCTTGTTTGCCTGTGCAACTAAACTATGGTCATCAGAAACAAATGAGATACTTCTAAAGGTGTTCTTCTGTAATGTTCTATAGGGACGTGCGCTGGAATAAGGGCACTATTCTGAGGGCATCAGTAGAGTACATCAAGCGGATGCAGAAGGACATGCAGAGGACCAGAGAGGTGGAGAACAACTTCAAGAGGATGGAGATGGCCAACAAACAGCTGTGGCTGCGCATCCAGGTAACGCACACACACATTCATTTGTGCAACACACACTCTGTCACACACGCATACAGTACACACATTAAAGAGCATGTATGAGCTTTAGAATGCTGTGCCATACAGTTCATCATCTCTCTCGCTTTCTCCCTGCTCTGTCTGTGTGTAGGAGTTAGAGATGCAGGCTCGTCTGCACGGCCTCCCCAGCTCCTCTCCCTCTGGGATGGGTTCTGGTGACCTGATGGGTTCCTACGTCAAACAGGAAACCAGCCCTGAGGAGAAGCTCCACCAGCAGCAGGCACAGCACCAGCACCAGGCTCAGGCCCAGGGCCAGCAACACCTCCCCCACCCCCAGTCCCACCACCTCCAGCCCCAGCAGGGCCAGCCCATGCAGCTGCCCCCTCTCCCCCCTCACCTCCAGCCACAGCTTCCCCTCCAGTACCCAGCCGTGGGCAGTTCCCAGCCCTTTGACTTTGCCCAGTCGCTGGACTTGTGTGACGGGGTGCCTGGCTTCCCAGAGGGCCTGTCGGGGCTAGGGGAGCTGGGCGGCCTGGGTACCCAGGGAAGGAGAGGCGAGCTGGGCTTCTTGATGATGGACGAGCCCCTGTCTCCTCTGGGTGGAGACCCCCTGCTCTCTGCCATGTCCCCTGAGGCCTCGGTCGACTCCAGCCGCAGATCCAGCTTCAGCATAGAGGATGCAGATATACTGTAGATGGAGTATACACACACACACATACACACTGTAGAACCACACACATAATATACACACACACATATGGTACGCAAAGTACACACACTGGACATACACCCAGAGCAGTGATATACCGTGATATGCTTATGCTCTGTTCAACAACCCTGCCAGCATACATTTGCACTCCAAACTCCCTCACACACACACAGATACTGTACTCACACTTACACACACACACTCGACATTCTCATAGATGCACACCCTTTCTTAGCACTCGCATAGATACACATTCAACAGCAATATGAGAAATGAAATCCACGTTTCGGATTGAAATAATTGTGTCCTACCACTGTAAATATCAGAGCACCTCTGAATGATAAACAATCTATTACACACACACACACACACACAGCACATACAGCTTCTAGTTCACTCTAACACAGAAGGGCCCCTGTTATTTGAAGGGAAATATGTGAGGCACTGATAAAGGTTTGAGACACAGTGTGACACACAGTCCTAGACCCCTTACTTTGTAAAACACACTGCCATGACCTTTAGTCTGCAAGCTACTGCCATCTCCTGTGTGACCTATGACCTTTAGCCTTTAGGGTACTGCCAAGTCTACTCCATGACCTCTGGCCCCAGTGTGAACTCTGAACGTTGAGGAGAGATGGTTTGGCCCTGTTTGTGAGGTGTTGTAGCGATGCAAGGGGTTCTGTAGCAACTTAGGGTGAAATGTAGCTCCACAGGGTTATAAGTAGTGCCACTATGTAGCAACTCAGGATCTTCTGTAGCCCTGACCCAAACCTGCCAATGTGCCTTGTGTTAGCCACCTGAAGCCCCACTCTCTCTGGCTGAGATGGAGATGGAGAGTGTGGAGTGGGGAGAGGGAAGGAGAGGGTTGTGTTTTAGTATGTTGTACTGTATGGTTAGGAGAGGGAGGAGCAGTCATAGAGATTGGCTCAGATAACCCAGTAATGTCGTAGTCTCCACTGTAACACACACACAGCAGTGTGCCTTGAGGCTGTGTTCAAATCAAGACTTCAGTACCTCA
>NW_028161073.1:0-14114 GCF_964263955.1 Coregonus lavaretus | reverse complement strand
GACTGTTTCTGACTGAACCCAGGGTCACTCTGACCTGATGCGTAGTTAGACATAGACACTGCTCCACATAGACACCGCTCCACTCCTAATCTGTCTTGAAGAACAGCATTGTACATCAATGACTCTTAACATCACTTTACCTTTTTACCTTTTATTCAAATACAATGGGATTATAGTTCATCTTCATACAGTATTTGTCATTGAAGCCCACACCACAGTCTTGTAAACTGACCCTATTGTCTCTCCGTGTGTCTCCTCCAGACACCAGTGGTAATGGGGATAAGACTGGCACCATGCTCTCTGATGGAGCCATCTATAGCAGTATAGACTTCACCACCAAGGCTAGCTACAACAGCCCCAGCCAGGGCTCCCAGGGAGCCACCCCCTACGCCACCACCCAGATCCTCCACTCCAGTAGCATCCATGAGCTGGCTGTGGACCTCCCTGAGGCCCAGTGGAAGGCCTCCATCCAGGCCAAGCAGGAGATGGCCAACCTGGGGTACTCCCTGCCCGACAAGAACTCCTGCAACAACAGTGAGTGGGAGTGTGTGTGTGCGTGTTGGAAGGAGGAAGGGTTTGCGTGGTGTGTGTGTGTGTGTGTGTGTGTGTGTGTGTGTGTGTGTGTGTGTGTGTGTGTGTGTGTGTGTGTGTGTGCATGTGTGTGTGTGCGCGCATGTCATACAGAGGGTGAGACTTCTCATATTTCCCTGCCATGCTAAATACCCTCAACTCAACATAGCTCTATGCTACATGACCATACACACACAGTGTGTAATATTAGCCCTAGCCATCATGGCCACACTCCTCCTACTGTGTGGATGACCCCAGTACAAATCACTGCTGAGTGACAGATCAGTATGGAGTGTTTCATATGATACCCCAGTTCACCCCTGTTTACAAGCCATGGGTTTACTGTGACCTGACAGCAGTTTGTACTTTAATACTCACCATTTCACAATCTGTCTCTGAAGCCCGTTCCTGCTCCACTGTCCGTGACCGCCTGATTCTGTTTTAAGGACTCATTTTCCCCTTGCTGCCATTCAGTCTTGGTCACTTTCCAAGGTTAAATAAACACCTGATGAAAGGCTATGGTGCTAGACCAAAGCATCAATTTCCTCCAGCCTTGGATTAACTTACTTCCCTCTCTGTTCCATCTAATTACCTATCCTCTTTAGCACAACTAATATTTAAGAAAATAATCCAACTCAATTATAATGGATTTGAAAGAAGACTTTTCTAAAAGCCTTGTAGAGTTTTCTTTTTCAGGACTAATGAGTATTCTGAGGCTCTTTATACATATTCATGGACTCATTCTCTAGAGGTTTAAAGTAAATTCATTATATTTGTACAATGAGCCCATAATGTAATAACGCTTAGAAACTCAATTCCCGATCCCTTGCTTTGTCTTGTATTATTTTAAAAAGTAAAATTTGATTAGATCTGTAGAAAATGCTACAATAAATGACTTTCACCTGCTACAAGTTTATTTATATCTCCCATCTCAGAAATGGATAATACTTTGGCCTTCTTCCAAAATAAAAAAAAATCTCGTAATTTTTTAAATTATGCATCACAAACAAAGGCTAAATGTTTCACTGAGTGAAAGTAACCGTGGGTGGGTGGGTGGGTGGGTGGGTGAGTGATTGAGTGAGTGAGTGAGTGGGTGAGTGAGTGAGTGAGCGAGAGAGAGAGAGAGAGAGAGAGAGAGAGAGAGAGAGAGAGAGAGAGAGAGAGAGAGAGAGAGAGAGAGAGAGAGAGAGAGAGATAATGTCTAGATGGATGGATGGAAGAGGTGTGCGTAAGTAAGGTACAGTGCCTTGCTAAAGTATTCATCCCCCTTGGCGTTTCTCCTATTGTGTTGCATTACAGCCTGTAATTTAAATGGATTTTTGTTTGGATTTAATGTAATGGACATACACAAAATAGTCCAAATTGGTGAAGTGAAATGAAAAAAAATTACTTGTTAAAAAAAATTCAAAAAAATAAATAAGATCTGGTGCAACCAATTACCTTCAGAAGTCACATAATTTGTTTAATGAAGTTAACCTCTGTGCAATCTAAGTGTCACATGATCTCAGTATATATACACCTGTTCTGAAAGGCCCCAGAGTCTGCAACACCACTAAGCAAGGGGCACCACCAAGCATGCGGCACCATGAAGACCAAGGAGCTTTCCAAACAGGTCAGGGACAAAGTTGTGGAGAAGTACAGATCAGTATTGGGTTATAAAAAAATATCTGAAACTTTGAACATCCCACGGAGCACCAATAAATCCTTTATTAAAAAATGGAAAGAATATGGCACCACAACAAAATTGCCAAGAGAGGGCCGCCTACCAAAACTCACGGGCCAGGCAAGGAGGGCATTAATCAGAGAGGCAACAAAGAGACCAAAGATAACCCTGAAGGAGCTGCAAAGATCCACAGCGGATATTTGAATATATGTCCATAGGACCACTTTAAGCCGTACACTCCACTGAGCTGGGCTTCATGGAAGAGTGGCCAGAAAAAAAGCCATTGCTTAAAGAAAAAAATAAGCAAACACGTTTGGTGTTCGCCAAAATGCATGTGAGAGACTCCCCAAACATATGGAAGAAGGTACTCTGGTCATGATGAGACTGAAACTGAGCTTTTTGGCCATCAAGGAAAACGCTATGTCTGGCGCAAAACCAACACCTCTCATCACCCCGAGAACACCATCCCCATAGTGAAGCATGGTGGTGGCAGCATCATGCTGTGAGGAAGTTTTTCATTGGCAGGGACTGGGAAACTGGTCAGAATTGAAGGAATGATAGATGGCGCTAAATACAGGGAAATTATTGAGGGAAACCTGTTTCAGTCTTCCAGAGATTTGAGACTTGGACGGAGGTTCACCTTCCAGCAGGACAATGACCTTAAGCACACTGCTAAAGCAACACTTGAGTGGTTTAAGGGGAAACATTTAAATGTCTTGGAATGGCCTAGTCAAAGCCCAGACCTCAATCCAATTGAGAATCTGTGGTATGACTTAAAGATTGCTGTACACCAGCGGAACCCATCCAACTTGAAGGAGCTGGAGCAGTTTTGCCTTGAAGAATGGGCAAAAATTCCATTGGCTAGATGTTCCAAGCTTATAGAGACATACCCCAAGAGACTTTCAGCTGTAATTGCTGCACAAGGTGGCTCTACAAAGTGTTGACTTTGGTGGGGTGAATAGTTACAGTGGGGGAAAAAAGTATTTAGTCAGCCACCAATTGTGCAAGTTCTCCCACTTAAAAAGATGAGAGAGGCCTGTAATTTTCATCATAGGTACACGTCAACTATGAAAGACAAATTGAGAAAAAAAATCCAGAAAATCACATTGTAGGATTTTTTATGAATTTATTTGCAAATTATGGTGGAAAATAAGTATTTGGTCACCTACAAACAAGCAAGATTTCTGGCTCTCACAGACCTGTAACTTCTTCTTTAAGAGGCTCCTCTGTCCTCCACTCGTTACCTGTATTAATGGCACCTGTCCACAACCTCAAACAGTCACACTCCAAACTCCACTATGGCCAAGACCAAAGAGCTGTCAAAGGACACCAGAAACAAAATTGTAGACCTGCACCAGGCTGGGAAGACTGAATCTGCAATAGGTAAGCAGCTTGGTTTGAAGAAATCAACTGTGGGAGCAATTATTAGGAAATGGAAGACATACAAGACCACTGATAATCTCCCTCGATCTGGGGCTCCACGCAAGATCTCACCCCGTGGGGTCAAAATGATCACAAGAACGGTGAGCAAAAATCCCAGAACCACACGGGGGGACCTAGTGAATGACCTGCAGAGAGCTGGGACCAAAGTAACAAAGCCTACCATCAGTAACACACTACGCCGCCAGGGACTCAAATCCTGCAGTGCAAGACGTGTCCCCCTGCTTAAGCCAGTACATGTCCAGGCCCGTCTGAAGTTTGCTAGAGTGCATTTGTTGATCCAGAAGAGGATTGGGAGAATGTCATATGGTCAGATACAACCAAAATAGAACTTTTTGGTAAAAACTCAACTCGTCGTGTTTGGAGGACAAAGAATGGTGAGTAGCATCCAAAGAACACCATGCCTACTGTGAAGCATGGGGGTGGAAACATCATACTTTGGGGCTGTTTTTCTGCAAAGGGACCAGGACGACTGATCCGTGTAAAGGAAAGAATGAATGGGGCCATGTATCATGAGATTTTGAGTGAAAACCTCCTTCCATCAGCAAGGGTATTGAAGATGAAACGTGGCTGGTTCTTTCAGCATGACAATGATCCCAAACACACCGCCCGGGCAACGAAGGAGTGGCTTCGTAAGAAGCATTTCAAGGTCCTGGAGTGGCCTAGCCAGTCTCCAGATCTCAACCCCATAGAACATCTTTGGAGGGAGTTGAAAGTCCGTGTTGCCCAGTGACAGCCCCAAAACATCACTGCTCTAGAGGAGATCTGCATGGAGGAATGGGCCAAAATACCAGCAACATTGTGTGAAAACCTTGTGAAGACTTACAGAAAACATTTGACCTGTGTCATTGCCAACAAAGGGTATATAACAAAGTATTGAGAAACTTTTGTTATTGACCAAATACTTATTTTCCACCATAATTTGCAAATAAATTCATAAAAAATCCTACAATGTGATTTTCTGGATTTTTTTTCTCATTTTGTCTGTCATAGTTGACGTGTACCTATGATGAAAATTACAGGCCTCTCTCATCTTTTTAAGTGGGAGAACTTGCACAATTGGTGGCTGACTAAATATTTTTTTCCCCACTGTATGCATGCACAAGTTTTCTGTTTTTTTGTCTTATTTCTTGTTTGTTTCACAATATAAAATATTTTGCATCTTCAAAGTGGTAGGCATGTTGTGTAAATCAAATGATACAAATCCCAAAAATATCAATTTTAATTCCAGGTTGTAAGGCAACAAAATAGGAAAACTGCCAAGCGGGGTGAATACTTTCGCAAGCCACTGTATATCCACTGCTTGCCTGATGCTCTAACTGCATGTTCTGCATGTGCTTGTGCTTCAGCCAATCACCTGATGCCGCTGTATATTTTTGCCCTTTAACCCCACTAGCACTCCTTTTCATTCCTGACTACCGATTGGCCGAGGGATTGTCTAATAGAATGCCACACAACCAATCACAAGATTTCAGCACCACCAGCTCTCACAACAGCTCAGACCGAAGCGGCAGCCTATCAGGTTGGTTTCTGATGTGGCAGGCAGGGATCTGACTGGTCTTCCTGTTCCCTTCAACATTCTGGGATATCTCATGGACTGCGATTTAATCGACTGTATCATTGATTGACTTGTTAATTGCTTTATTGATCTCTTTTGCATGTGCATAACCTAACATCTAAGGGAGGTCTTTATTAACCCACTCCCCGCTCACCACTGTTACTTTGCTCCCACTGCTAATACTCACAACTCATTTCAAGTAAACAATGCGCTCATTTACAGGACGGCCTCGATCATCGACATCAACCACATTGTTTCTACTTTTTCAAATGTGCGATCTTGATGATGCAGTGTTATGTGCAGCAATTATACCCTATTTACATGCAATGAAGTGCTTTATCCTCTAGATTAGTTGTAGAAACATACTCTAATCTTCCTTTTAAAGAGAGAAAGAGAGAGGCAGTGGGGATTTGTGCTAATAGAACAGGGCTCCAGGCGTCCTAGCTGAGCTTACTCTATCACGGCTGGGCCTTGTAACAGGCTTGGTATCCTACCAGGAGCGTGTGAGCAGTTGAGAATTGGAGCAATGGGACTCCTTCAGACAGTTGGAGTGGTGCATTGTGAGTCTACACACACACACACCCCATCTTGAGACGCTTGGCTAACTAAAGTGGTAAAATTGCCTCCCATTTTTCCTCTTCTTCTAATGGTTACTGACCACAGTAAAACCCATGTACCCTCTCCTCTCTACCTCCCCTCTCCCCCTACCCTCCTCTCTGGTTTCTAATCCAATACACTGGGCTGGGCTGGCAGACATTAGGCTGGAGAGGAGAGGCAGTCTGGAGTGGTCATGTCTTCCACCTGACATAGACACAGGCTTCCCATAGACTCCAGCCAGGTCAACAGTCAGTCACTCTGCTGGAGGTAGAGAGGGAGAGATGTCACAGGAGAGGAATGGCACCAGTTTCATAAAAATCTGATATATTACAGGAAGGAAGGAAGGAAGGAAGGAAGGAAGGAAGGAAGGAAGGAAGGAAGGAAGGAAGGAAGGAAGGAAGGAAGGAAGGAAGGAAGGAAGGAAGGAAGGAAGGAAGGAAGGAAGGAAGGAAGGAAGGAAGGAAGGAAGGAAGGAGACATAGAGAGAGAAACACAGAGGGAGAGAGAGAGAGAGACACACACACACAGAGAGAGAAACACACACACAGAGAGAGAGAGAGAGAGAGAGAGAGAGAGAGAGAGAGAGAGAGAGAGGGAGAGAGAGAGAGAGACTGACTTTTTGTCTTTCTTTAATGATACATTCTCATTTCATTAAAACCTCACCCCGCCCTTAAAAAAATTATAAAAAATCAAATGTACAAAATATTAACAATATCCCCTGTACTGCATACTCACTTTGCCCTCTACCCCACGATACAAAAACAACACCACACATCACAATAACCCAAACCTCACCACTTCTACAACCGTATATCCAGACCATCTTCCCCAGCTATACAGACAGCCCCCCAACACACCATATCTCTTGAAACATCTCCACACTTTTTATAATTTTATAGAACTTAAATTCCACGCTAAGGCGCGCAGACACCATCCCATTAAATAATAGTAAAGGGTCTGTTATCCCCCCACCTTTGACCCTGTTCCTCCTTGTTAGCCAAATAGCCAACTTTGCCTGAGCAAACAGAAAATTCAACAACACACCTTTTCCTTATTTGAATACCTGTACTCCATTATAAACATCCCAAATGTAAACTCCACCCCCAACCTCTCACACAGACATTCCGACAGAGACATTAAAGGCATTAACCTGGCGCACACAGAAAACACATGAATCACAGTTTCACTCATGACACAGAAAGGACACCCCTGTCTGACTTCCGGTTCAACCCGTGCCAACCAGCTGTTAGTGGCCAGGGCTCCATGTAGAGCCCTCCACTGGAGGTCCCTTGACCTCTTCGGTTTGTAGAGACCCCTCCATCTAAAACACACCATGCTCTCCACCCCACATACCCCCTGCCACTGATGTGCCTTCACTCCTGTTAGGCTCCTAATGTTCCTTACCTTAGTACAGAGGTTGTATAGGACTTTACCTCCCACCCCCTCAAACTCCCCCAGGCTCGGAGTGTTAAAAATCTAACAAGTACTCCAGAACCCCTTGCAGGCCCCAGTCTCTGCCGTCACCTGCAGAGGCGGAAACATTGGTGGCCCTTCCCCCTATGGCCACTCAAACACCCCCCTTACCGGCTGCTCAGACAGTTCCTCCTGGACTTCCCCCAGGAATTTCTCCAGCAGCCTAAGAGATGTTAGTCCTGTTTGTTGTGCTAGGACTTCTGGAGTTTTCCAGCCCTCCTCTGCCAGTAGTCGCAGGTCACCCAGCCTTAGTAATCCCGTTGCCATCAGTCGCCTCTGCAGGGTGGCCGACTGAACCGATCTCAAAAGGATGACTGGGTTGTGGAAGATAGGCTCCTCCCACACCCACAGCCCAGGCTCCACACCCCTTTCTCGTGTGGGCCTTCGCAGCTGCTAGGCCCTGAGCACCACAGAATAAAAATCAGAGAGACCTGCTGTACTCAGCCCCCCCAGCCTCATGAGGAATAGCTGCCGGTCTAACCCTAATCCGCCAGCTCTCCTCAGCAGTGCGCATGCTGGTTCCCTCCATCCGACATCAGAAAGGTACAGCAGGCTCTGCGCCGCCTTTAGTCGGAATGCTGCCACCCTGCTCTCCAGTTCCACCAGGCCCTGTCCTCCTTCATTTACGGACATACACTACCAGTCAAAAGTTTGGACACACCTACTCATTCAAGGTTTTTTCTTAATTTTTACATTGTAGAATAATAGTGAAGACATCAAAACTATGAAATAACACATATGGAATCATGTAGTAACCAAACAAGTGTTAAACAAATCAAAATATATTTTATATTTGAGATTCTTCAAATAGCCACCCTTTGCCTTTATAACAGCTTTGCACACTCTTGCATTCTCTCAACCAGCTTCATGAGGTAGTCACCTGGAATGCATTTCAATTAATAGGTGTGCCTTCTTAAAAGTTAATTTGTGGAATTTCTTTCCTTCTTAATGCGTTTCAGCCAATCAGTTGTGTTGTCTCAAGGTGGGGGGGTATACAGAAGATCGTCCTATTTGGTAAAAGACCATGTCCATATTATGGCAAGAACAGCTCAAATAAGCAAAGAGAAACGACAGTCCATCATAACTTTAAGACATGAAGGTCAGTCAATACGGAAAATGTCAAGAACTTTCAAGAAAGTTTCTTTAAGTGCAGTCGCAAAAACCATCAAGCTCTATGATGAAACTGGCTCTCATGAGGTCCGCCACATGAATGGAAGACCCAGAGTTACCTCTGCTGCAGAGATTAAATTCATTAGATTTACCAGCCTCAAAAATTGCAGCCCAAATAAATGCATCACAAAGTTCAAGTCACAGACACATCTCAACATCAACTGTTCAGAGGGGACTGTGTGAATCAGGCCTTCATGGTTGAATTGCTGCAAAGAAACCACTACTAAAGAACACCAATAAGAAGAAGATACCTGCTTGGGCCAAGAAACACAAGCAATGGCCATTAGACCAGTGGAAATGTGTCCTTTAGTCTGGAGTCCAAATGTGAGATTTTTGGTTCCAACCGCTGTGTCTTTGTGAGACGCGGTGTGGGTGAACGGATGATCTCCGCATGTGTAGTTCCCACCGTAAATCATGGAGGAGGAGGTGTTATGGTGTGGGGGTGCTTTGCTGGTGACACTATCTGTGATTTATTTAGAATTCAAGGCACACTTAATAAGCATGGCTACCACAGCATTCTGCAGCGATACACCATCCCATCTGGTTTGGGCTTAGTAGGACTATCATTTGTTTTTCAACAGGACAATGACCCAACACACCTCCAGGCTGTGTAAGGGCTATTTTACCAAGAAGGAGAGTGATAGAATGCTGCATCAGATGACCTGGCCTCCACAATCCCCCGACCTCAACCCAATTGAGATGGTTTGGGATGAGTCGGACGGCAGAGTGAAGGAAAAGCAGCTAACAAGTGCTCAGCATATGTGGGAACTCCTTCAAGACGGTTGGAAAAGCATTCCAGGTGAAGCTGGTTGAGAGAATGCCAAGAGTGTGCAAAGCTGTCATGAAGGCACAGGGTGGCTGTCTGAAGAATCTCAAATAAAAAATATATGTTGATTTGTTTAACACTTTTTTGGTTACTACATGATTCCATATGTGCTATTTCCTAGTTTTGATGTCTTCACTATTATTCTACGATGTAGAAAATAGTAAAAATTAAGAAAAACCCTTTAATAAGTAGGTGTGTCCAAACTTTTGACTGGTACTGTGTACAACACTGCCTCCCTCAGCCAGTGATGGCCCAATCAGAAAAAATCCCCCAGCTTGCGTTGCAGGTCTGAGAGCAGACCGGCGGGGGGTTGAGGACAGCCAGTTTATGCCACAGGGAAGATGCTACCAGGTTGTTGATTATCAACACCCTCCCTCTATATGACACTTGGGACAGGAGCCACCTCCACCTGGTCAGTCTTGACACCACTGCCTGTGACATCCCCTCCCAGTTCTTCCTGACCCACCTCTCCGAGCCCAGGTACACCCCCAAAATGTTAAGCCCTTCACAACCCCACTGCAAAACCCCTGGAAGCATAGGAGGGGCCCTATCCCCCCATGCCTCACATAACAGAGCTTGGATCTTGCCCCAGTTTACCTTAGCTGACGAAGCTCCCTCGTACACCTTCAGACTAGTCTCTAGTGTCTGCATATCCTGACCATCACAGAAATGTAATCTGCATACGCTGACACTGTTATGCCTGTCAACACACCCATGCCTGTCCAGCACACTTCCTGCAGTCTCCTGCATAGCAGGCCCAAAAAAGGCTCAATGGCTAGTGTATATAACTGCCCCGATAAAGGGCATCCTTGTCTAATGCCCCGCCTCACCCAGACAGGACTACTGAATCCCCCTCCCACCATACATGACGCCCTAGCATACAACATCTTCACATAGGCCAAAACCTTTCCCCAAACTCAAACACAGACATCACATTAAAAAGATACTCATGGTCCACTCTATCAAAAGCCTTCTCTTGATCTAAAGAGACCAGTCCAAAGTTCACATTAGAACCTCTCGACAAGTCCAACATGTCCCTGATTAAGAAGAAGTTGTCCGTGATTGAGCATACCGGTACGCAATATCTCTGGTCCTTATGTACTATAGAATCCAGATGGGACTTCAGTCTGTTAGCGAGGACATTGGCAAATATCTTGTAGTCCACACAGAGCAATGCCACAGCCCTCCAGTTCTTAAGTTCATACAAGTCCCGTTTTTTGGGCAGGAGAGTCAGAGCCGCCCGATGGCAGCTCATAGGCACCTCTCCTACCCCAACACACTCGCGCAACACACAAAAGAAGTCCAATCAAATTATTCCCCAGATTTTTTTTATAAAACTCCACTAGGAGTCCATCAACCCCCGGTGATCGGCCAGGGGACATCTGGGTTACGGCCTCTGCCAGTTCATGGGACAACAGGGGCATGTCCATTTCATCCCTCTGTGCCAGTGAGAGCTTAGGGAGTTCTGCAAACAAAACCTGAGCACACATAGGATCACACAGTTCTGCCCTATACAACTCAGTATAAAACTCCACAGCTCTGATTCCTGGACATGTAAAATCGATCAAGCCGGGCTGCACTCACCCTAGCCCCAAAGACCTTCACCCATGTATATTGTCTTGTGTTGGGATGTCTAGTTCTCCAAACATCCACTAGGTCAAACTGATTAATGATGTCCCTTAACACCCCCACTGAGCCTGAATGAGGCTCCTCCCCATTTCTGTATTTCGTAAAATCCATCGTAAGGTTCCAGTCCCACCGACCACCAGCGTCTCCTCAGGTGCTACCTGTGAGAGTTCATATCTAAGACACCCAAATAGAAGCCCCCTCTCTCTCCCTGTGTTAGGCGCATACACATTTATAAAGACATAACCCCTGTTGTTAATTTCTGCTTTTACTACAAGCAGTCTACCCCTACACACCTCTTTTGAAGAGCAAATTTTTACAGACAGACCCGGTACAAAAAGGACTGCCACCCCTGCACTAACATTTGTCCCATGGCTCAGCACACTTACCCCTTTCCACCAGCTCCACCAATCGACTTCATTCACCACATCACTATGCGTCTCCTGCAGAAACAACACCTGTACTTTTTTTTTGTTTTCCATATTCACCCAGCACACTCCTCTTTCCCGCATCTCTGGTGGCATTAATATTAAGCAAGCCTACCCAAAGAGTCTCCATAAGAAGTGGGAGAAAAGCCAGCAACGAAAGAGACCCTCATTTTTCATAGCATGTTGGACTGATCTTACAAACTTTCCCGGATCGTAAAAAAAATGCTCAAGATTAACTATTTTCCCCTTAGTCTCATTCAGGAACCTTGACAGTTCCCTCACCATGTACTTTGAGCCTTCTGACTGACTGGCTGTCAGCTCTGGACCCATAGAGGAGGAGTCTGACAATAAATCCTCCTCATCGTCTTCTTCCTCAGACTCACCTTCCTCCTCCTCATCTCCATCTCCCAACCTGACCACCTGCCCTTCCTCTCTAGTCGGGGCCTCCCCCCAACACCAGGCAAAGGTTCCTTGGTGCCTTTCACCACACCAGCCTCTGCCCTCCCACCTAATTTCTTCTCCCCCTTTTTCCTCTTCCGCTTGACACCCTCCTCCACCCCCCCCCCCCCCCCGTCGCTTCCCCTTCCCCAATATACTCTCCTCATCCACTAGTATAACCTAACTAAGCCCAGCCTCATCTACACCACCATCCATAACATGAATACACCCAGCCTCATCTACACAACCATCCATAACATGACTAGACCCAGCCTCATCTACACCACCATCTCTAGCATGACTAGACCCATCCTCAGCTACACCACCATCAATAGCATGACTAGACCTAGCCTCACCTACACCACCATCTGTAGCATGACTAGGCCCAGCCTTAGCTACAATACCATCTGTCGCATGACTAGGCCCAGCCTCTGCTGCCTGCATCTCATGGCCCCCTGCACGTTGACCTCTATTTCCCCCACAGGTGATTGTACCCTCACCTTGTCTACGGCCTTTATGTGAGCACGCAAAGCTCTTATGCCCCAAATCCCCACACTCAAAGTACCGTAGACTACAGCTGAAGTCAGAAGTTTACATACATTTTAGCCAAATACATTTAAACTCAGTTTTTCACAATTCCTGACATTTAATCCAAGTAAAAATGCTCTGTCTTAGGTCAGTTAGGATCACCGCTTTATTTCACCGCTTTATTTTAAGAATGTGAAATGTCAGAATAATAGTACAGAAAAATATGTATTTCATCACATACCCAGTGGGTCAGAAGTTTACATACACTCAATTCGTATTTGGTAGCATTGCCTTTAAATTGTTTAACTTGGGTCAAACGTTTCGGGTCACCTTCCACAAGCTTCCCATAATAAGTTGTGAATTTTGTCCCATTCCTTAATAATATCCTTCTGACAGAGCTGGTGTAACTGAGTCAGGTTTGTAGGCCTCCTTGCTCGCACACACTTTTTCAGTTTTGCCCACAAATTGTCTATAGGATTGAGGTCAGGGCTTTGTGATGGCCACTCCAATACCTTAACTTTGTTGTCCTTAAGCCATTTTGGCACAACTTTGGAAGTATGCTTGGGGTTATTATCCATTTGGAAGACCCATTTGCGACCAAGCTTTAACTTCCTGACTGATGTCTTGAGATATTGTTTCAATATATCCACATAATTTTCCTTCCTCATGATGCCATCTATTTTGTGAAGTGCACCAGTCCCTCTTGCAGCAAAGCACCTCCACAGCATGATGCTGCCACCCCCGTGCTTCACATTTGGGATGGTGTTCTTCGGCTTACAAGCATCCCCCTTTTTCCTCCAAACATAACGATGGTCATTATGGCCAAACAGTTCTATTTTTGTTTCATCAGAACAGAGGACATTTCTCCAAAAAGTACGATCTTTGTCCCCATGTGCAGTTGCAAACCGTAGTCTTGCTTTTTTATGGTGGTTTTGGAGCAGTGGCTTCTTCCTTGCTGAGCGGCCTTTCAGGTTATGTCGATATAGGACTCGTTTTACTGTGGATATAGATACTTTTGTACCTGTTTCCTCCAGCATTTTCACAAGGTCCTTTGCTGTTGTTCTGGGATTGATTTGCACTTTTCGCACCAAAGTACGTTCATCTCTAGGAGAGAGAACGCGTCTCCTTCCTGAGCGGTATGACTGCTGTGTGGTCCCATGGTGTTTATACTTGCATACTATTGTTTGTACAGATGAACGTGGTACCTTCAGGCGTTTGGAAATTGCTCCCAAGGATGAACCAGACTTGTGGAGGTCTACAATTTTTTTTTATGAGGTCTTGGCTGATTTCTTTAGATTTTTTTACCATGATGTCAAGCAAAGAGGCACTGAGTTTGAAGGTAGGCCTTGAAATACATCCACAGGTTCACCTCTAGTTGACTCAAATGATGTCAATTAGCCTATCAGAAGCTTCTAATGCCATGACATCATTTTCTGAAATTTTCCAAGCTGTTTAAAGGCACAGTCAACTTAGTGTATGTAAACTTCTGACCCACTGGAATTGTGATACAGTGAATTATAAGTGAAATAATATGTCTGTAAACAATTGTTGGAAAAATTACTTGTGTCATGCACAAAGTAGATGTCCTAACCGACTTGCCAAAACTATAGTTTATTAACAAGAAATTTGTGGAGTAGTTGAAAAACGAGTTTTAATGACTCCAACCTAAGTGTATTTAAATTCCGACTTCAACTGTATCTGTGCTGGCAAAACCTGGGTAGAGCCCCTCCCCATGCCTCACTTTAAAATGCACATTTAACTGTTGCTCATTATTATTCAGAAACATGAACACTTGCC
>NW_028161074.1:45000-61298 GCF_964263955.1 Coregonus lavaretus | reverse complement strand
CCTCCCACTACGACTCGGGAAACCATGTTGGGAGGTCCTCCCACTACGACTCAGGAAACCATGTTGGGAGGTCCTCCCACTACGACTCGGGAAACCATGTTGGGAGGTCCTCCCACTACGACTCGGGAAACCATGTTGGCAGGTCCTCCCACTACGACTCAGGAAACCATGTTGGGAGGTCCTCCCACTACGACTCGGGAAACCATGTTGGGAGGTCCTCCCACTACGACTCGGGAAACCATGTTGGGAGGTCCTCCCACTACGACTCGGGAAACCATGTTGGGAGGTCCTCCCACTACGACTCGGGAAACCATGGCTTATTAGGCTACAGATGAAATAAGTTATGATAAACCTCACAGGGTGGTGAAAGTGGTCCTCTGTAGCTCAGCTGGTAGAGCACGGCGCTTGTAACGCCAAGGTAGTGGGTTCGATCCCCGGGACCACCCATACACAAAAATGTATGCACGGATGACTGTAAGTCGCTTTGGATAAAAGCGTCTGCTAAATAGCATATTATATTATTATTATTATAAAGTGCACGGTGATGAGCTTGATGCTCCTTTACGATATTGAGGGTCTTATTCTGGTGACATTATCATTGATGCTTGGCTGCAGTTTGACAAATTAAAATAATCTGGCTCTTTTGTCCACAATAATCACATTATGTAGGCTATACCAGCACAGTTTCTGCCAGCTGCTGGCTAGAGCGCACGTGCCAAGTCCAGAGACAGTATCTGCCAGCTGCTGGCTAGAGCGCACGATCCACGACCAGAGACAGTATCTGCCAGCTGCTGGCTAGAGCGCACGTGCCAAGCCCAGAGACAGTATCTGCCAGCTGCTGGCTAGAGCGCACGTGCCAAGCCCAGAGACAGTATCTGCCAGCTGCTGGCTAGAGCGCACGTGCCAAGCCCAGAGACAGTATCTGCCAGCTGCTGGCTAGAGCGCACGTGCCAAGCCCAGAGTGGGAACACTCGCTATATAAAACAAAACATTTTGTGAGAAAAACCATCAGTAGAGTTGAAAATGCGCTGGGAACCCATATAATTTTGATTTATTTGTTTGCCAACAAGTCAATTTGATGGAAACATCTCTGATGGGAAAATGCACATATTGTTTTTATGCGTATTTTAGAACATTCACATAAAGATCTGTCGCTAATTGGATGGAAACCTCGCTAGAGTCACGTCTCAGTCTCAATGATCAGGCACCCTGTCACACTCTGGCTCCAGGACTTGTGTATTTGAGCCAGGGTGTATGTTGTTTGTTGGGTTTTGGGTGTAATTTTATGTTTGCATGTCTGTCACGTTTATTTCTAGGTGAGGAGTTCTGTTGTGTCTATTTCTAGGTTGTGGTTGTGTTTCCTTGTTTGTATTCATTGACTCCCAATCGGAGGTAACGAGTGTCAGCTGTCGGCTCGTTATCTCTGATTGGGAGCCATATTTAAGATGTAGGTTTTCTTGTGTTAGTTGTGGGTTATTGTTCCATGTTCCAGTGTCTCTGTTCAGTCGGTGTACTGAGGACGTTACGGATCGTGTTTTGTTTTGTCGTTATTTCAACATTAAAGTCATCATGTTCACTCCCAACGCTGCGCTTTGGTCCTACTTTATTGGCGATCGTGACAGAATAACCCACCAAAAGAGGACCAAGCAGCGTAACAAGCGGCAACAGGACCTACCTCCAACGGATTCATGGACATGGGAGGAGATACGGGCTGGAAAGGGTCCTTGGCCACAAATGGAGGAATATCACCGCCCTCGTGAAGAGCTGGAGGCGGCTGCAGCCGAGAGGAGGTGGTACGAGGAGGCAGCGCGGAGTCGAGGCTGGAAGCCCGTGGTTACTCCCCAAAAAATTTTTTGGGGGGGGCACATGGCTTGGGCGCCTGGGCAGCAGGAGGCTGCCACAGGTAGAGCTGGAGAGAAGGCATTCGGATTACGGGAGCCATTGGCGAGTGGAAGGAGGGAAGTTGTTGTGGCACGGCATGAGAGACTGAAGTGTGTTCCCAGTCTGGTCCGGTCCGTTCTTGATCCCCAGTTAAGGCCAGTGGTGGGTGTTCCCGGTACGGGCCGGTCTGTTCCTACTCCACGCACCAGGTCCACGATGTGCGTCGCCAGCCGGCCAGAGTCTGCCGTCTGTCCTAGGGCGTCTGAACTGCCCGTCTGCCAAGCGCTGCATAAGCCGCCCGTCTGTACTGAGCCTGCAAAGCCGTCCGTCTGCCATGAGCCTGCAGAGCCGTCCGCCAGACAGAATCAGACACCTGCTATGGAATCAGCAGGAGCCGACGCAGCCCATACTAGACTGGAAGCTCAGGTTCGGAACCAGAAAGAGCAGATCCTGCAGATGGGAGCCGCCCTGCTGGAGGTGATGACTGCTATCCGAGGCTGGGGTCCGCCTCCACCGCCAGCCTCCCAGCCAGCACCATCAGCCAGCCATGAGCAGCCAGATCCGTCAGTCAGCCATGAGCAGCCAGATCCGTCAGCCAGCCATGAGCAGCCAGACCCGTCAGCCAGCCATGAGCAGCCGGATCCGCCAGAGCCGGCCAGCCAGGATCAGCCAGAGCCGGCCAGCCAGGATCCGCCAGAGCCGGTCAGCCCGGATCCGCCAGAGCCGTCCCGCCCGGATCCGCCAGAGCCGTCCCGCCAGGATCCGCCAGAGCCGTCCAGCCTGGATCCGCCAGAGCCGTCCAGCCTGGATCCGCCAGAGCCGTCCAGCCAGGATCAGCCAGAGCCGGCCAGCCAGGATCCGCCAGAGCCGGTCAGCCCGGATCCGCCAGAGCCGTCCCGCCAGGATCCGCCAGAGCCGTCCAGCCAGGATCCGCCAGAGCCGGTCAGCCCGGATCCGCCAGAGCCGTCCCGCCAGGATCCGCCAGAGCCGTCCAGCCTGGATCCGCCAGAGCCGTCCAGCCTGGATCCGCCAGAGCCGTCCCGCCAGGATCCGCCAGAGTCGTCCCGCCAGGATCCGCCAGAGCCGTCCCGCCAGGATCCGCCAGAGCCAGCCAGCCAGGATCCGCCATCTAGCCCGGTGCTGCCCCTTAGTCCTGTACTGCCCTTCAGCCCGGTGCTGCCCCTTAGTCCGGTGCTGCCCCTGAGTCCGGTGCCGCCCCTTAGCCTGGTGCTGACCCGTAGTCCGGTACTGCCTCTTAGCCCGGTGCTGCCCTTTAGTCCGGTGCTGCCCCGTAGTCCGGTACTGCCCCTTAGCCCGGTGCTGCCCCTCAGTCCTGTACTGCCCTTTAGTCCGGTACTGCCCCGTAGTCCGGTGCTGCCCCTTGTCCCGGTGCTGCCCCTTATCCCGGTGCTGCCCCTTAGTCCGGTGCTGCCCCTTAGTCCGGTACTGTCCCGTAGTCAGGTGCCGCCCCTGAGTCCGGTGCCGCCCCTTAATCCAGTGGGGTTGAGTTGGGGGGTGGTCATGAGGAAGGGAGGACGGAAGCGGAGAGTGACTAAGGTGGGATGGGGACCACGACCAGAAGCAGAACCGCCACCGTGGACAGACGCCCACCCAGACCCTCCCCTAGACTGTATGCTGGTGCGCCCGGAGTTCGCACCTTTAGGGGGGGTACTGTCACACTCTGGCTCCAGGACTTGTGTATTTGAGCCAGGGTGTATGTTGTTTGTTGGGTTTTGGGTGTAATTTTATGTTTGCATGTCTGTCACGTTTATTTCTAGGTGAGGAGTTCTGTTGTGTCTATTTCTAGGTTGTGGTTGTGTTTCCTTGTTTGTATTCATTGACTCCCAATCGGAGGTAACGAGTGTCAGCTGTCGGCTCGTTATCTCTGATTGGGAGCCATATTTAAGATGTAGGTTTTCTTGTGTTAGTTGTGGGTTATTGTTCCATGTTCCAGTGTCTCTGTTTATTGGACTTCACGCATCGTCTTTGTTTGTTTTGTTTTCGTGAGTACGTTAATTAATAAATCATGTTCACTCGCAACGCTGCGCTTTGGTCCGCTTCCTCATTGGTAGACGATCGTGACACACCCAAAACACACAGATCATCTGTAGCTTCAACATCAAGTGAAGTTCATTGGAGGAACAATAATCTTAAATGTTTTGGAGAAACTCATCCTAGATGCACTAAACACTACTATAAATCAGCCTAGCCTCAAATGATCTCCCTCCATTCTACTGGTCTAGTGTAATAACCTATTCTATAATGATCTCCCTGCATTGCACTGGTCTAGTGTAATAACCTATTCTATAATGATCTCCCTCCATTCTACTGGTCTAGTGTGATAACCTATTCTATAATGATCTCCCTCCATTCCACTGGTCTAGTGTAATAACCTATTCTATAATGATCTCCCTCCATTCTACTGGTCTAGTGTAATAACCTATTCTATAATGATCTCCCTCCATTCTACTGGTCTAGTGTAATAACCCATTCTATAATGATCTCCCTCCATTCTACTGGTCTAGTGTAATAACCTATTCTATAATGATCCCCCTCCATTCTACTGGTCTAGTGTAATAACCCATTCTATAATGATCTCCCTCCATTCCACTGGTCTAGTGTAATAACCTATTCTATAATGATCTCCCTCCATTCTACTGGTCTAGTGTAATAACCCATTCTATAATGATCTCCCTCCATTCTACTGGTCTAATGTAATAACCTATTCTATAATGATCTCCCTCCATTCTACTGGTCTAGTGTAATAACCCATTCTATAATGATCTCCCTCCATTCCACTGGTCTAGTGTAATAACCTATTCTATAATGATCTCCCTCCATTCTACTGGTCTAGTGTAATAACCTATTCTATAATGATCTCCCTCCATTCTACTGGTCTAGTGTAATAATCTATTCTATAATGATCTCCCTCCATTCTACTGGTCTAGTGTAATAACCTATTCTATAATGATCTCCCTCCATTCTACTGGTCTAGTGTAATAACCTATTCTATAATGATCTCCCTCCATTCTACTGGTCTAGTGTAATAACCTATTCTATAATGATCTCCCTCCATTCTACTGGTCTAGTGTAATAACCTATTCTATAATGATATCCCTCCATTCTACTGGTCTAGTGTAATAACCTATTCTATAATGATCTCCCTCCATTCTACTGGTCTAGTGTAATAACCTATTCTATAATGATCTCCCTCCATTCTACTGGTCTAGTGTAATAACCTATTCTATAATGATCTCCCTCCATTCCACTGGTCTAGTGTAATAATCTATTCTATAATGATCTCCCTCCATTCTACTGGTCTAGTGTAATAACCTATTCTATAATGATCTCCCTCCATTCTACTGGTCTAGTGTAATAACCTATTCTATAATGATATCCCTCCATTCTACTGGTCTAGTGTAATAACCCATTCTATAATGATATCCCTCTATTCTACTGGTCTAGTGTAATAACCTATTCTATAATGATCTCCCTCCATTCTACTGGTCTAGTGTAATAACCTATTCTATAATGATATCCCTCTATTCTACTGGTCTAGTGTAATAACCTATTCTATAATGATATCCCTCTATTCTACTGGTCTAGTGTAATAACCCATTCTATAATGATCTCCCTCCATTCTACTGGTCTAGTGTAATAACCTATTCTATAATGATCTCCCTCCATTCTACTGGTCTAGTGTAATAACCTATTCTATAATGATCTCCCTCCATTCTACTGGTCTAGTGTAATAACCTATTCTATAATGATCTCCCTCCATTCTACTGGTCTAGTGTAATAACCTATTCTATAATGATCTCCCTCCATTCTACTGGTCTAGTGTAATAACCTATTCTATAATGATCTCCCTCCATTCTACTGGTCTAGTGTAATAACCCATTCTATAATGATCTCCCTCCATTCTACTGGTCTAGTGTAATAACCTATTCTATAATGATCTCCCTCTACTCTACTGGTGTAGTGTAATAACCTATTCTATAATAATCTCCCTCCATTCTACTGGTCTAGTGTAATAACCTATTCTATAATGATCTCCCTCCATTCTACTGGTGTAGTGTAATAACCTATTCTATAATGATCTCCCTCCATTCTACTGGTCTAGTGTAATAACCTATTCTATAATGATCTCCCTCCATTCTACTGGTCTAGTGTAATAACTAGGGGTGTAACGATTCATCTACTACATCGATGTATCGATTTATATTCATATGATCCAACTACATCGATCTGTGTGCGGCGAGTTGGCCTTTTGGACAACATATATCGATCTAACATCGTTTTAAAATGTAATAAATCGATTGTATCGATACTAGGAAATAACCCACTGGATTTAAGCACGTCAGACTTTATATGCAGGGGTGCACATAACTGGTACGCAGATACGCAAGCGCGACAAAAATCAGGAATGAGTAATGCCACTTGTGTTACTACGCGCCTTTGCGTACTTGACCGATCTTCTCATCTAACCTTACACATGACATGTTGCTTGTCAACTACTGTCAGGGATGTCCAAAAAGCAACAGACATTAAGCAGCCTTTTTGGCGTTTCGCCACCTACAAAGAAACGCCAACTGGAGCCAGAGCCGAAGAAAATACTTTTTTCGGAAAAGTGGCTCCAAGATGTGCAGTGGCTTGAAGCTAACGATGAGCGCACTGAAATGTGGTGCAAGATTTGCCGCTCAAATCCACATCTAGCAGACAAAACAGGTGCATTTTATAAAGGCTCAAAGAATTTCAACCATCCTTTATTTGACCAACATGAAAAGAGCAAGGAGCACACGAATGTGGCGCAAGCCATTGCTAAAAGCTAGCCGAGAATAAATGCATAAAGCTAAACACGCACGTCCCATGTCTTCCTATTCTGAGGATGTTCCTTTACTGAATGCTTTTTGATGGATCTGAGGACATCACAAAAACTGAGCAGGAAATAGTTTACATTGTGTCTGTGTCCAGCAACGGAGAGTTTACTTCGGACTTTATTGGACTGATTGAATTGGGTGCTGACCGAACCGCACAGGCCATAACAGACGGACTTGTGAGACTTTTCCAGGACACAGGCTTGGATGACTGGACAACAAAGTTGGTCGCTGTGTGCACAGACGGGGCTGCTGTCAACGTAGGTATGGGTAAGTTTCATAATACCAGATGGTCTGCATGGAGGCATGAAACACTGTTAAAAATATCAAGACTATTGCCAGCCATTAAAATGCAACTGGTTACCAGGTATTTATTTCAGTCACACTGGTTGAATTTTTGGCTAAAAGGTTACTGAATCGATTTCAAGTCACTGAATCGTTTCGGATCGTATCGTTCTAAATGAATCAATATCGTCCTTGAATCGTATCGACAACCACGAATCGTGATACAAATCGAATCGTTGTTAAAACGAATCGTTCCACCCCTAGTAATAACCTATTCTATAATGATCTCCCTCCATTCTACTGGTCTAGTGTAATAACCCATTCTATAATGATATCCCTCCATTCTACTGGTCTAGTGTAATAACCCATTCTATAATGATCTCCCTCTATTCTACTGGTCTAGTGTAATAACCTATTCTATAATGATCTCCCTCCATTCTACTGGTCTAGTGTAATAACCCATTATATAATGATCTCCCTCCATTCTACTGGTCTAGTGTAATAACCTATTCTATAATGATCTCCCTCCATTCTACTGGTCTAGTGTAATAACCTATTCTATAATGATCTCCCTCCATTCTACTGGTCTAGTGTAATAACCTATTCTATAATGATCTCCCTCCATTCTACTGGTCTAGTGTAATAACCTATTCTATAATGATCTCCCTCCATTCTACTGGTCTAGTGTAATAACCTATTATATAATGATCTCCCTTCATTCTACTGGTCTAGTGTAATAACCTATTCTATAATGATATCCCTCCATTCTACTGGTCTAGTGTAATAACCCATTCTATAATGATCTCCCTCCATTCTACTGGTCTAGTGTAATAACCTATTCTATAATGATCTCCCTCCATTCTACTGGTCTAGTGTAATAACCTATTCTATAATGATCTCCCTCCATTCTACTGGTCTAGTGTAATAACCTATTCTATAATGATCTCCCTCCATTCTACTGGTCTAGTGTAATAACCTATTATATAATGATCTCCCTCCATTCTACTGGTGTAGTGTAATAACCTATTCTATAATGATCTCCCTCCATTCTACTGGTCTAGTGTAATAACCCATTCTATAATGATCTCCCTCTATTCTACTGGTCTAGTGTAATAACCCATTCTATAATGATCTCCCTCCATTCTACTGGTCTAGTGTAATAACCCATTCTATAATGATCTCCCTCCATTCTACTGGTCTAGTGTAATAACCCATTCTATAATGATCTCCCTCTATTCTACTGGTCTAGTGTAATAACCTATTCTATAATGATCTCCCTCCATTCTACTGGTCTAGTGTAATAACCTATTCTATAATGATCTCCCTCCATTCCACTGGTCTAGTGTTTTAACCCATTCTATATTGTGTTCATACTGTCTACTGTTCTGTGTTCATACTGTCTGTTGTTCTGTGTTCATACCGTCTGTTGTTCTGTGTTCATACTGTCTGTTGTTCTGTGTTCATACTGTCTGTTGTTCTGTGTTCATACTGTCTGTTGTTCTGTGTTCATACTGTCTGTTGTTCTGTGTTCATACTGTCTACTGTTCTGTGTTCATACTGTCTGTTGTTCTGTGTTCATACCGTCTGTTGTTCTGTGTTCATACTGTCTGTTGTTCTGTGTTCATACTGTCTGTTGTTCTGTGTTCATACTGTCTGTTGTTCTGTGTTCATACTGTCTACTGTTCTGTGTTCATACTGTCTGTTGTTCTGTGTTCATACTGTCTGTTGTTCTGTGTTCATACTGTCTGTTGTTCTGTGTTCATACTGTCTGTTGTTCTGTGTTCATACTGTCTACTGTTCTGTGTTCATACTGTCTGTTGTTCTGTGTTCATACTGTCTGTTGTTCTGTGTTCATACTGTCTGTTATTCTGTGTTCATACTGTCTGTTGTTCTGTGTTCATACTGTCTGTTGTTCTGTGTTCATACTGTCTGTTGTTCTGTGTTCATACTGTCTACTGTTCTGTGTTCATACTGTCTGTTGTTCTGTGTTCATACTGTCTACTGTTCTGTGTTCATACTGTCTGTTGTTCTGTGTTCATACTGTCTGTTGTTCTGTGTTCATACTGTCTACTGTTCTGTGTTCATACTGTCTACTGTTCTGTGTTCATACTGTCTGTTGTTCTGTGTTCATACTGTCTGTTGTTCTGTGTTCATACTGTCTGTTGTTCTGTGTTCATACTGTCTACTGTTCTGTGTTCATACTGTCTGTTGTTCTGTGTTCATACTGTCTGTTGTTCTGTGTTCATACTGTCTGTTGTTCTGTGTTCATACTGTCTGTTGTTCTGTGTTCATACTGTCTGTTGTTCTGTGTTCATACTGTCTGTTATTCTGTTAGTCAACTTACCATTGTGGTAGATTGGTGATAGTTGGTTTGATTAGGAGAAGGAGGTGGGGTCTGAAAAGAGAAACGCACTCAGAATCACAACCTAGACGTTTCAAAAGCCGTCAAAAACGTTTCCACTTTTAAAGCCAATCATTGATATTATCCACTAGATGACCTCTAGCAGGCGCTGTGTTGAAGCCACCGTGCCTCCATCTTGGAACTCCCTCACCGTTGCTATTCATGTCTACTTTCATTTTTTGCCACATTTATTCTACTACAGACACCTTAATGCATACTTTTAAATTATATTATGTGAGCTAAACACACAAATAAGAAAACATTAAAACATTTTCCTTTAAGTATAATTTTTAGAGATTGCTAAATGTTTTTGTTTTTTTAAACTTTAAATTCATGTCATTGTGTCCTTGAAACTGTAGAATTCCATTCATTCCTAAGGAGAACTGCTCCTACTGGGGAGGGCCAATATGGACCGGTGGCTTCAATGCCTCTCAATGGCCAATACATAGAATCTGCAATCCAGGGTTTATATACACGTCATTGGCAGTAACCCAGTCTGCCTTCAATTTGAGTTACTTAATGAGAGGGGGCAGCACTGAGCTAGCCTGCAACGTCACTTCCTGGAGAAGCTCAAACTGCACAAGTTATGTTTCCATGGCTGCGTTTAGACAGGCAGCCCAATTCTGAAAATGTTTTCACTAATTGGTATTTTGACCAATCAGATCAGCTCTGAAAGAGATGTGAAAAGATCCGATGTGATTGGTCAAAATACCAATTAGTGGAAAAAATATCAGAATTGGACTGCCTGTGTAAACGTAGCCCGTGAGATGCCATCTTAAAACAACTCAATTTAACTTCAATGTGCTGTCACATTATCTGTGGGTTTGTCCATTCGTTTCACAGTCATTGGGCGCGTTTGAGTGGTAAGGCGAAAGCGACCGACTGTAGACGAAAGTGGAGGAGTGAAGTCGGGGGGAGGTCCATCTGCAACAGCCGAAAGTCAGACACTGATGTGGTTTTCCAACAGCAAGGCTCAGATCAACATGGCAGTGTTGTCCTTGTTTATAAACGTTTTTAAATAAACATGTCTCCAACCCCCCCATATCACACACACTCACAAACTGAAATCATGTGCACATTGTACAATCAATTAGTGAGAGAGAGACTCAAAACATCACATTCATTTGTGTATATATCCACTGGATACATGAATCACGGCAAAGTTAGTTCCTGTTTCAGTCACGTCTTTGGTCACGTTAGTGTGAGTAAAAAATATAACTTTGGTTTTAGAATGTGTATGTTTATCCAGTCGGATAAACACTCCAATCAGCCTCCCCGACCGCTCGGAGGCGTCTGCATGGTCCTAAAGCACTGTTGCCTCATTTTGTATCACGTTCCAATTTTTGTCCAACTGGGGGGAGGGGACAAAAATACAATTTCAGAATGTGGGGCTCCCCAGTGAAAGTCGCGCCCCTGTTCATCCACCCACAATGCAGGCGATGGCTGCAGGAGGAAGCTGGGGAAGAGGAACTGCAGAAACGTACAGTCGACTGCAGTCGAAACTTCATGACCTCCGATCACATGATTTCTGTAGAGTTCATGCAGTCGACATGTAGGCACTAGTCAGACAATTTTTATCCCCCCATAATGCAACACACGTTGAAAGACTGTGGCCAACGGTAGGTCACCGACTTGACAAAAGTGATCTGCTCGAACGCGCCCACTGGTTCACACACAGGTGTTCAGGGCTGGGCCAGATAGCTAATTAGCACAGGTGTTCAGGGCTGGGCCAGATAGCTCATTAGCACAGGTGGTCCCTCTATCTTCTGTAAACCAGCACTGTAACATGGAGATGTGGCCAACACTAACCCTATAAACGTTGTATAGTCATTTAACCTTCAGTGTTTTATAAAAATATTTCTCGCTGATACGCAAGGGAAGCGTTTTAACATTCAGAATGAGTGTTGGGGGTTTTAATAAAACTCCCCCCGGCTAGAAGACACTATCATCAATAGGCGGTAAAGGTAGTTAGCGTCTGAATGTGTTAGCCCAGGGGTTCCCAAACGTTTTAAAGTGATGTAATCAACGGCCAATGTTTACTTTTTAAAAATCGGGGCTATAACAGTCTATTACAAATCAGCCTGACAGTACTTCTGACAGTATTTCAATCCTAAGGAAGTATGGTTTGAAGTGGCATCTGAAACGCATCAGAAAGGCATTGGGAAGTTCAGAAGATCATCAGGCAATACTTTTGTATGATCTTCTGTGTAGAAAAGATTCAGAACATCATTGACGATGTTATTTTCCCCCCGAGTCTGATTTAGTGCCTGGTCTAGTCCACTCTGTTCCAGAAGACACATACTGTATGTGTTCCTGAGAGTCTTATCTTTCAGTGATGGAGGTCAAAATATTTGGTAGTTTAAACGGTTGGAAAGATAGACCGCATTTAGCCTACCGGAGGTTGTTAACATAAACCCTGGTTCTATGAACCATCTCAATTGTATTTATTTAGTCCATAATGTGATAGAATCCTGGTGTATCTCACCGCTCACACAATAAACATCAACTGTCTGATCCCAACTTAACAACTCAAACTCACTATCTGATGTTGTCGGTTAACAACAGCGGTAGAAACTTACCGGAGATCGAGTCTGCAGGCTGCACCGGAGCTCAGTGAATGGAGAAAGAGAAAGAGAGAGCGCAAGAGGGACGGTGAGAAAGTGGAAAAACAAGTTCCCTGAACCCGACCCCACCCTATGTGACTTAACAGCTCACACACAGCCACTCGTCAAACCGGCTGAAGGAAACGGTTTGTAAATGTGTTGTCTGACTGTAGTGGCTTTAGGGGACTTTTATTCAACAGAAACGGGGTAAATAGAGAAATGACGCCTCTACGGCTAATGAGAACAGATGTTGGTAAGTAATGATGATAATCAAGGAGCGTTTCACCACGTCTAGTTGAACTAACCTTCCAATGAGTTGCATTATTTTCCAGAGAACGCACAGAGCCCCCGAGTTGATTATCCGTTTTTTTTTTTACCATGTCTATAATTTAACACATTTGCAACACTAGAAATGTGTTCACGTCAAGTAAGTTTACTAGATAGCTACAGTAATTGCCTTGGTAACCAAACAAACAGATTTGCTAATTTAGCTAACCAAACCATCAGGCTTAGCCAATCAATGATGGGTGTGTTGGTAAATTCAATCTGGAGTGCCAGAGTGCGCTCTGTGCGTTTGTAAATTCAGAGCGTTCTGCCCTCACGACGGCAGTCAAGCACCAAAGCTAACTAGCTTGCTAGCTACTTCCAGACACAAATGAGAGAACACCTCACTGGGGCCATTTTACTCGACCGAGCTGAGCTGGCTAGGCTGTTTTCCTGTTATCCAGAGCGTTGGCGACTGTAACGGTGCTGCTGGCAATTTATTTACACTTTTTTTTGCTGACACATCTACTCCATTTGGTGGGTGTGGCAGGGTTTGGCTTGAAGCAAAGAGGGATGGAATTGAAGGGCAGCGGTGCATTTTGAACCCACAACCCAAACCCCTTTTCAACTGCTTGTTCAGAACGGCACTATTTCCATTTAATTGAATGTTGTATTAAACATTGCTTTACTGAACACAGCTCTGGTGAGTTTTCTACTCCAAAATTAATTAAAATTAAATGAAATGTTCTCCATTTGAAAAATTTCATTTTCTACATGTCTTATTGGTGCTTATGAATTGACCATGTTAAATGTGACTGTACTTCTTCATTTGTTACCAGTTAGCTCACAGAGTTAAGGGTTTGATAAGAACAGACAGAGAAAGAGGAGCTATTGCTCCATTCTCCTTACAAGCCTTGCGCAACTTTTTTCCCCCTCACAAACCACGGCCTCTGAGGACCGGCCAAACCACGGCCTCTGAGGACATCTTTATATAGACTAGGGACTATATCACTCTTTATATAGACTAGGGACTATATCACTCTTTATATAGACTAGGGACTATATCACTCTTTATATAGACTAGGGACTATATCACTCTTTATATAGACTAGGGACTATATCACTCTTTATATAGACTAGGGACTATATCACTCTTTATATAGTCTAGGGACTATATCACTCTTTATATAGACTAGGGACTATATCACTCTTTATATAGTCTAGGGACTATATCACTCTTTATATAGACTAGGGACTATATCACTCTTTATATAGACTAGGGACTATATCACTCTTTATATAGTCTAGGGACTATATCACTCTTTATATAGACTAGGGACTATATCACTCTTTATATAGACTAGGGACTATATCACTCTTTATATAGACTAGGGACTATATCACTCTTTATATAGACTAGGGACTATATCACTCTTTATATAGACTAGGGACTATATCACTCTTTATATAGACTAGGGACTATATCACTCTTTATATAGACTAGGGACTATATCACTCTTTATATAGTCTAGGGACTATATCACTCTTTATATAGACTAGGGACTATATCACTCTTTATATAGACTAGGGACTATATCACTCTTTATATAGTCTAGGGACTATGTCACTGTGGCCAGTTTATTTTCTTTCTTTCTGTTTTTCTTTGTCTTCTGCCCACATCTCATCATGTTGCAATACAAACTTTCTCCATTTAATTTGAATATTTCTATATTTGCCGGACATGTAAATGAAATGTAAATGAATAAAGGTTGATTTCATGAAGACCGAGGAGAAGCAGCCTGTGGCATTACATGTCATTACATCCCGACAACAGAAACAGGGATAATTTAATATCAGGGTTGGGGTCAATTCCATTTCAATTGCAGTCAATTGAGAAATTAAACCCAATTCCAATTAGAAATGTTCCTCATTGAAACGAATTGTAGAGAGTTTGAATTTCAGTGTACCTCCTGAATAGACTGGAGTTGTTTATCTGTCAGATGTTATTTTAGATGACTGCGTATCATGTGTTGTTATAATCACAATAAAACCTCAAACTACGGATCAATGAATAAAAGTTTAAACAGTTGTGTCTCCTAGTGACCATGTGATCTCACTACACAGACACAGACAGACACGTCTCACTACAAACCTGCTATTAAAACCTTTATTACGTCTTCACTGTTGCCTTACAAACAGTAAAACATTAAAACAGTGTTTGGTTGTTATATTACTGATATATAAAATGACTTCTGGCATTAATATGACTTTAATGCTGTAGATCTGAAGCAGAGTAAAGCTGGAAGGATGTTAGCTACCTGACAGAAACACACAGGGTTAAAGTCTTATCACTCATAACCAATCACAGGGCTGCACTGGGGCCAGCAGAGCTCTCCTATTGGCTGACACAGGACTCAGAGAGTGATTGACCGCTAGAGGGGCCAGTCAGAGCGAAGGTCTCTCCGGGTACCGCCCCTTCAGGGATCACCGCCATGGTTACGCATCATCGCCACCACAGAGCAGGAGGAGGGCCTTACGGTGGTCACCAGAAGTATCACCCTGAAACACACACACACTTACTCATAGAAGCAGACCATATGTAAAGTCCATAGAAAGAGAGGTAGAGGCAGAGAGAGAGAGAGAGGTAGAGGCAGAGAGAGAGAGAGAGAGAGACAGAGAGAGAGAGAGACAGAGAGAGAGGTACAGAGAGAGAGAGACAGAGAGAGAGAGAGAGAGAGACTGGAGAGAGAGAGAGAGAGAGAGAGAGAGAGAGAGAGAGAGAGAGAGAGAGAGGTACAGAGAGAGGGTGCGAGAGAGAGAGAGACAGTCTCTGATTAGAAACTAGATGTTTGGTTTTCCCTAGACATAATGGGATCCACGTCATCCAAAAAGTTGACTCAAGTTTGCCAAAAAGCACCTGGGTGATCATCAAGACTCTTGGAAGAACGTTCTATGGACAGATGATTCAAAAGTATAACTTGTTGGACGACGTGGGTCCCACTATGTCTGGCGAAAACCAAACTCTGCATTCCACAGTAAGAACCTCCCACCAACGGTCAAGCATGGTGGTGGTGGTGTGATGGTTTGGGGATGCTTTGCTGCCTCAGGACCTGGACGACTTGCCTTAATAGAAGGAACCATGAATTCTGCTCTGTGTCAGAGAATTCTACAGGAGAATGTCAGACCATCCGTCTGTGAGCTGACGCTGAAGCGCAGCTGGGTCATGCAGCAAGACAATGATCCAAAACACACAATCAAGTCTACATGAAAATGGTTAAAAAGAAACATTTGAAGTTTTGGAATGGCCTAGTCAAAGTCCAGACCTAATCCCAATTGAGATGTTGTGGCAGGACTTGAAATGAGCAATTCATGCTTGAAAACCAACAAATGTTGCCGAGTTAAAGCAGTTCTGCATGCAAGAGTGGGCCAAAACTCCTCACAGCGATGTGAGAGACTGATCAACAACTTCAGGAAGCATTTGGTTGCAGTCATTGCAGCTAAAGGTGGTACAACCAGTTATTGAGTGTAAGGGGGAATTACTTTTTCACACAGGGGAATTTGGTGTTGCATAACTTTGTATACCATACAGAGCCCCAGGACAGCAACACAATTAGACCCAACCAAATCATGAGAAAACTAAAAGATAATTACTTGACACATTGGAAAGAATTTACTAAAAAACTGAGCAAACTAGAATGCTATTTGGCCCTAAACAGAGAGTACACAGTGGCAGAATACCTGACCACTGTGACTGACCCAAAATTAAGGAAAGCTTTGACTATGTACAGACTCAGTGAGCATAGCCTTGCTATTGAGAAAGGCCGCCGTAGGCAGACCTGGCTCTCAAGAGAAGACAGGCTATGTGCACACTGCCCACACAATGAGATGGAAACTGAGCTGCACTTCCTAACCTCCTGCCAAATGTATGACCATATTAGAGACACATATTTCCCTTAGATTACACAGACCCACAAATAATTCAAAAAA
>NW_028161074.1:27500-42500 GCF_964263955.1 Coregonus lavaretus | reverse complement strand
TGATGGTGGTGGTAGTAGTAGTAGTAATGATGATGGTAGTAGGGGTGATGGTAATGATAGCAGTTTAATGATGGTGGTGGTAGTAGTAGTGGTAATGATGATGGTAGTAGGGGTGATGGTAATGATAGCAGTTTAATGATGGTGGTGGTAGTAGTAGTAGTGGTAATGATGATGGTAGTAGGGGTGATGGTAATGATAGCAGTTTAATGGTGGTGGTGGTAGTAGTAGTAGTAGTAATGATGATGGTAGTAGGGGTGATGGTAATGATAGCAGTTTAATGATGGTGGTGGTAGTAGTAGTAGTAATGATGATGGTAGTAGGGGTGATGGTAATGATAGCAGTTTAATGATGGTGGTGGTAGTAGTAGTAGTAATGATGATGGTAGTAGGGGTGATGGTAATGATAGCAGTTTAATGGTGGTGGTGGTAGTAGTAGTAGTAATGATGATGGTAGTAGGGGTGATGGTAATGATATCAGTTTAATGATGGTGGTGGTAGTAGTAGTAGTAATGATGATGGTAGTAGGGGTGATGGTAATGATAGCAGTTTAATGATGGTGGTGGTAGTAGTAGTAGTAATGATGATGGTAGTAGGGGTGATGGTAATGATAGCAGTTTAATGATGGTGGTGGTAGTAGTAGTAGTAATGATGATGGTAGTAGGGGTGATGGTAATGATAGCAGTTTAATGATGATGGTAGTTGTAGTACTAATGGTGAGGATGACAGTTAGTTATACAGTTAATAAGTATTTGGTCAATAACAAAAGTTTCTCAATACTTTGTTATACAGTGGGGGAAAAAAGTATTTAGTCAGCCACCAATTGTGCAAGTTCTCCCACTTAAAAAGATGAGAGAGGCCTGTAATTTTCATCATAGGTACACGTCAACTATGACAGACAAAATGAGGAAAGAAAATCCAGAACATCACATTGTAGGATTTTTAATGAATTTATTTGCAAATTATGGTGGAAAATAAGTATTTGGTCACCTACAAACAAGCAAGATTTCTGGCTCTCACAGACCTGTAACTTCTTCTTTAAGAGGCTCCTCTGTCCTCCACTCGTTACCTGTATTAATGGCACCTGTTTGAACTTGTTATCAGTATAAAAGACACCTGTCCACAACCTCAAACAGTCACACTCCAAACTCCACTATGGCCAAGACCAAAGAGCTGTCAAAGGACACCAGAAACAAAATTGTAGACCTGCACCAGGCTGGGAAGACTGAATCTGCAATAGGTAAGCAGCTTGGTTTGAAGAAATCAACTGTGGGAGCAATTATTAGGAAATGGAAGACATACAAGACCACTGATAATCTCCCTCGATCTGGGGCTCCACGCAAGATCTCACCCTGTGGGGTCAAAATGATCACAAGAACGGTGAGCAAAAATCCCAGAACCACACGGGGGTCCTAGTGAATGACCTGCAGAGAGTTGGGACCAAAGTAACAAAGCCTACCATCAACAACACACTACGCCGCCAGGGACTCAAATCCTGCAGTGCCAGACGTGTCCCTCTGCTTAAGCCAGTACATGTCCAGGCCCGTCTGAAGTTTGCTAGAGTGCATTTGGATGATCCAGAAGAGGATTGGGAGAATGTCATATGGTCAGATGAAACCAAAATATAACTTTTTGGTAAAAACTCAACTCGTCGTGTTTGGAGGACAAAGAATGCTGAGTTGCATCCAAAGAACACCATACCTACTGTGAAGCATGGGGGTGGAAACATCATGCTTTGGGGCTGTTTTTCTGCAAAGGGACCAGGACGACTGATCCGTGTAAAGGAAAAAATTAATGGGGCCATCAGCAACGGCATTGAAGATGAAACGTGGCTGGGTCTTTCAGCATGACAATGATCCCAAACACACCACCCGGGCAACGAAGGAGTGGCTTCGTAAGAAGCATTTCAAGGTCCTGGAGTGGCCTAGCCAGTCTCCAGATCTCAACCCCATAGAAAATCTTTGGAGGGAGTTGAAAGTCTGTGTTGCCCAGCGACAGCCCCAAAACATCACTGCTCTAGAGGAGATCTGCATGGAGGAATGGGCCAAAACAGTGTGTGAAAACCTTGTGAAGACTTACAGAAAACGTTTGACCTGTGTCATTGCCAACAAAGGGTATATAACAAAGTATTGAGAAACTTTTGTTATTGACCAAATACTTATTTTCCACCATAATTTGCAAATAAATTCATTAAAAATCCTACAATGTGATTTTCTGGATTCTTTTCTCTCATTTTGTCTGTCATAGTTGACGTGTACCTATGATGGAAATTACAGGCCTCTCTCATCTTTTTAAGTGGGAGAACTTGCACAATTGGTGGCTGACTAAATACTTTTTTTCCCCACTGTACCTGACCACTGTGACTGACCCAAAATTAAGGAAAAGCTTTGACTATGTACAGACTCAGTGAGCATAGCCTTGCTATTGAGAGAGAGAGAGAGAGAGAGGAGGAAGAGAGGAGAGAGGAGAGAGAGAGGTGGAGTTTCCACCAGTTACTACCCCCCTGTCATTCCTTTAGAATGATGGTGAGGTCGTGTCGGGTGAGGTTGTCTCTCTCTGGTGGGAGGTAAGCTCATATGGCTTTATACATAGGTTGGGCTTTGTCGAGTAAAGCTTAAACTATGTATTTAGATTGTAGTTATGTATTGTAGGTAGTTATCGTGGGTTGATGTATGTAATTATTGTAGGTTAGTATTGTATTCGGCTGAGCCCGGTGAAGCACGAAGCTAGCTAGCTAACCCACTACCTGGACTAGCTGGCGGGTAGCTACTGGTAACTATTAGCAACTGTGGATAGTTGATTCACGCCTGAGAGTGCCTGTAATTACGCCAGCTTGCTGCCTACAATAAGTACATACAATAATTGCCTACCATTCAGCTGTTCTCTAACCTCATTGTCTGAACCGTTAACGTTAGGTAGTAAGTGGCTACTGTGCTTGAAATTTAGCTAGCTTGTTGCTACCTGGATAGCTACTGTAAACAATAGCTGGAACGACCGAGCGAACATACGCGAACTGGCTGAGTCAATTCAGTGGCTTGCTTTGCACTTGGCTAGCTAACAGTAGCTGCTAGGGGTAAGTCATAACCTACATTTGTGTTTTTACATACTGGTAGCCAGAGTCGTTCAAGGGAATTCGGGACATGGGTGACTAGTTAACGTTAGCTTGGCTCTCTCTGTGTTCGTGCCGTGGGAGGAGGGGTTACTTCTTTGTCTGAAAGCAATGGCTAGCTAGTATGCTAACTATTCTAGCTAACTAGCTGGCTGAATAAGTTGACGACGGACTCGCTCAAGCTGTCGGGACTAACCCACAACGTTAGACACGGACACAAATGATCTGCTTGGCGTGTTGACACACTGGTGGTTTGTTGTGGCCGAGTATTGGTGCTAAACCGTGTTGCTGGAGTCCGGCATGCTAGCTGGCTGTGACGTCATACGACTAGGTGCCCTGGACGATTTTCACGGAAGAATACTGTACCAAGTTAGCTAGCTGAATAAACTAAGTTAGAGTATATTCCTAGAAAACATTGAACCGCTGTAGTTTACAACAATTATAGTTTCTGAGGTGGAAGTGGGGAGAGTTATATTTGGGTGTTTCAGTGAAACGTAAGTGAGGGAGGCCCCGCTCTCTCCTTTCCCAGATGTTTAGTTCATTTCATTCCGATCTCCTCTGCATTATTGTAGCCATCTGCTGCAGCCTGTCAACTATGCCTCTGCCTATCCCTGTTCTCTCCTCTCCGCATAGGCTATACAAACGCCTCACACCGCGTGGCTGCTGCCTCTCTAACCTGGTGGTCCCTGCACGCACCACCCACGTGGAGTTCCAGGTCTCAGGCAGCCTCTGGAACTGCCGTTCTGCTGCCAACAAAGCAGAGTTCATCTCAGCCTATACTACCCTCCGGTCCCTCGACTTCTTGGCTCTGACGGAAACATGGATTACCACTGAAAACACTGCTACTCCTACTGCTCTCTCCTCGTCTGACCATGTGTTCTCGCATACCCCGAGAGCATCTGGTCAGCGGGGTGGTGGCACAGGAATCCTCATCTCTCCCAAGTGGACATTCTCTCTTTTTCCCCTGACCCATCTGTCTATCTCCTCATTTTAAATTCCATGCTGTCACAGTCACTAGCCCATTCAAGCTTAACATCCTTGTCATTTATCACCCTCCAGGTTCCCTTGGAGAGTTCATCAATGAGCTTGACGCCTTGATAAGTTCCTTTCCTGAGGACGGCTCACCCCTCACAGTTCTGGGTGACTTCAACCTCCCTACGTCTACCTTTGACTCATTTCTCTCTGCCTCCTTCTTTCCACTCCTCTCCTCTTTTGACCTCACCCTCTCACCGTCCCCCCCTACTCACAAGGCAGGCAATACGCTTGACCTCATCTTTACTAGATGCTGTTCTTCTACTAATCTCACTGCAACTCCCCTCCAAGTCTCCGACCACTACTTTGTATCCTTTTCTCTCTCCCTCTCCTCCAACACTACTCACTCTGCCACTACTCAGATGGTAATGCGCCACCGCAACCTTCGCTCTCTCTCTCCCGCTACTCTCTCCTCTTCCATCCTATCATCTCTTCCCTCTGCTCAATCCTTCTCCCTCCAATCTCCTGATTCTGCCTCCTCAACCCTCCTCTCCTCCCGTTCTGCATCCTTTGACTCTCTATGTCCCCTATCCTCCCGGCCGGCTCGGTCCTCCCCTCCTGCTCCGTGGCTTGATGACTCATTGCGAGCTCACAGAACAGGGACCCGGGCAGTCGAGCGGAAATGGAGGAAAACTAGACTCCCTGCAGACCTGGCATCTTTTCACTCCCTCCTCTCTACATTTTCTTCATCTGTTTCTGCTGCTAAAGCCACTTTCTACCACTCTAAATTCCAAGCATCTGCCTCTAACCCTAGGAAGCTCTTTGCCACCTTCTCCTCCCTGCTGAATCCTCCTCCCCCTCCCCCTCCCCCCTCCTCCCTCTCTGTGGATGACTTCGTCAACCATTTTGAAAAGAAGGTTGACGACATCCGATCCTCGTTTGTTAAGTCAAATGACACTGCTGGTCCTGCTCACACTACCCTACCCTATGCTTTGACTTCTTTCTCCCCTCTCTCTCCAGAGAAAATCTTGCGACTTGTGACGGCCGGCCGCCCAACAACCTGCCCACTTGACCCTATCCCCTCCTCTCTTCTCCAGACCATCTCCGGTGACCTTCTCCCTTACCTCACCTCGCTCATCAACTCATCCTTGACCGCTGGCTATGTCCCTTCCGTCTTCAAGAGAGCGAGAGTTGCACCCCTTCTCTAAAAACCAACACTCGATCCCTCTGATGTCAACAACTACAGACCAGTATCCCTTCTTTCTTTTCTCTCCAAAACTCTTGAGCCTGCCGTCTTTAGCCAACGCTCTTGCTATCTCTCTCAATGACCTTCTTGATCCAAACCAGTCAGGTTTCAAGACTGGTCATTCAACTGAGACTGCTCTTCTCTGTGTAACGGAGGCTCTCCGCACTGCTAAAGCTAACTCTGTCTCCTCTGCTCTTGTCCTTCTAGACCTGTCTGCTGCCTTTGATATTGTGAACCATCAGATCCTCCTCTCCACCCTCTCCGAGCTGGGCATCTCCGGCGCGGCTCACTCTTGGATTGCGTCCTACCTGACCGGTCGCTCCTACCAAGTGGCGTGGCGAGAATCTGTCTCCGCACCACATGCTCTCACCACTGGTGTCCCCCAGGGCTCAGTTCTAGGCCCTCTCCTATTCTCGCTATACACCAAGTCACTTGGCTCTGTCATATCCTCACATGGCCTCTCCTATCATTGCTACGCAGACGACACACAACTAATCTTCTCCTTTCCCCCTTCTGATAACCAGGTGGCGAATCGCATCTCTGCATGTCTGGCAGACATATCAGTATGGATGACGGATCACCACCTCAAGCTGAACCTCGGCAAGACGGAGCTGCTCTTCCTCCCCGGGAAGGACTGCCCGTTCCATGATCTCGCCATCACGGTTGACAACTCCATTGTGTCCTCCTCCCAGAGTGCGAAGAGCCTTGGCGTGACCCTGGACAACAACCTGTCGTTCTCCGCTAACATCAAGACGGTGACCCGATCCTGTAGTTTCATGCTCTACAACATTCGGAGAGTACGACCCTGCCTTACACAGGAAGCGGCACAGGTCCTAATCCAGGCACTTGTCATCTCCCGTCTGGATTACTGCAACTCGCTGTTGGCTGGGCTCCCTGCTTGTGCCATTAAACCCCTACAACTCATCCAGAATGCCGCAGCCCGTCTGGCGTTCAACCTTCCCAAGTTCTCTCACGTCACCCCCCTCCTCCGCACACTCCACTGGCTTCCAGTTGAAGCTCGCATCTGCTACAAGACCATGGTGCTTGCCTATGGAGCAGTGAGGGGAACGGCACCTCCGTACCTTCAGGCTCTGATCAGTCCCTACACCCAAACGAGGGCATTGCGTTCATCCACCTCTGGCCTGCTGGCTCCCCTACCTCTGCGGAAGCACAGTTCCCGCTCCGCCCAGTCAAAACTGTTCGCTGCTCTGGCACCCCAATGGTGGAACAAGCTCCCTCACGACGCCAGGACAGCAGAGTCACTCACCACCTTCCGGAGACACTTGAAACCCCACCTCTTTAAGGAATACCTGGGATAGGATAAAGCATTCCTTCTACCCCCCCTTACCCCACCCCAAAGAAAGAAAAATATATATATATATATTGTAAAGTGGTTATCCCACTGGCTATAAGGTGAATGCACCAATTTGTAAGTCGCTCTGGATAAGAGCGTCTGCTAAATGACGTAAATGTAAATGTAGATAGGTGGAACCAGTTACTATGGTTACTATCATTCCTTTAGATCTATGAAGACCAGTGAACTATTGAACTAGTCAGGGAGAGGTTTCTAGCGACATTTATGTTTTCATTGTATAAATTACTAAATGAAAATGTGGTGTGTGTGTGATGTGGTGTGGTGTGTGTGTGTGTGTGTGTGTGTGTGTGTGTGTGGTGTGGTGTGTGAGAGACTTACCCACGGCCAGCAGCAGGTCTCTCAGTCCTCCAGAAGTCTCTCTCTGAACACTCTCTTCCATCTCATACCCCGCCAGCTTCATGTACGCAGCAAACACTGATACACACACACAAACACACACACGTCGATGTCAGAGAGAGGGAGCGTGTGTGTGTGTTGATAACCTTTATAAACACAGACCTCCCTCTCTCACACACTCAACACACACCTCTCCTCAGGTGTTCAGCGCTCCTGTTCCCCAGGATGGTGATGAACTGTTCTTCATCTGTCCCAAACTTCTTCTCTCCTGCTGAGAACAAAGTCTACACACACACACACACACACACACACACACACACACACACACACACACACACACACACACACACACACACACACACACACACACAGTCAAATAACTGATGGTACTGACCTGCTGTATAAAAGCTCTATAGCTGTTGTAAAGGAGGCTCCTGGCAGAGTGCTGTTGTGGTCAGAATCAGAAATGTTTGGTCTCTAAAAAACTGTTGTTAGTTTAAAAATTACTCCACAATACTAACCTAAATGACAAAGTGAAAAGAAGGAAGCCTGTGTAGAATAAGGTACTTGGAAAACTGGAAAACTGCAAAACTTTTGTCCTGAATACAAAGCGTTATGTTTGTGGCAAAAGCAACACAACACAACACAACACTGAGTACCATTCTTTGTATTTTCAAGCACGGTGATGGCTGCATCATGTTATGGGTCTGCTTGTCATCGGCAAGGACTAGGGAGGTTTTTGGTAAAAAATAAATGGAATACAGCTAAGCACAGGCAAAATCCTAGAGGAAAACCTGGTTCAGTCTGCTTTCCACCAGACACTGGGAGATGAATTCACCTTTCAGCAGGACAATAACCTAAAACACAAGGCCAAATCTACACTGGAGTTGCTTAACAAGATGAAATGGAATGTTCCGGACTGGCCTAGTTAGAGTTTTGACTTACATCGGCTTGAAAATCTCTGGAAAGACTTGAAAATGGTTGTCTAGCAATGATCAACAACCAACTTGACAGTGCTTGAAGAATTATTTAAAGAATAATGGGCAAATATTGTACAAAGACTAACAGCTGTAATTGCTGCCAAAGGTGTTTCTAACATGTATTGTCTCAGGGGGGTGAATACTTATCTAATCAAGATATACAGCGCCTTCGGAAAGTATTCAGACCCCTTGACTTTTTCCACATTTTGTAAGGTTACAGCCTTATTCTAAAATGGATTAAATAAAAACTCAGTAATCTACACACAATACTCCATAATGACAAAGCGAAAACAGGTTTTTATATATGTTTGCAAATTTATTAAAAATAAAAACAGAGTGTTCAGACCCTTTGCTATGAGACTCCAAATTGAGGTCAGGTGCATCCTGTTTCCACTTATCATCCTTGAGATGTTTCTACAACTTGATTGGAGTCCACCTGTGGTAAATTCAATTGATTGGACATGATTTGGAAAGCAACACACCTGTCTATACAAGGTCCCACAGTTGACAGTGCATGTTGAAGGAATTGGTTGAAGGAATTGTCCGTAGAGTTCCGAGACAGGATTGTATCGAGGCACAGATCTGGGGAAGGGTACCAAAAAATGTCTGCAGCATTGAAGGTCCCCAAGAACACAGTGGCCTCCATCATTCTTAAATGGAAGAAGTTTGGAACCACCAAGACTCTTCCTAGAGCTGGCCGCCCGGCCAAACTGAGCAATCGGGGGAGAAGGGACTTGGTCAGGGAGGTGACCAAGAACCCGATGGTCACTCTGACAGAGCTCCAGAGTTCCTCTGTGGAGATGGGAGAACCTTCCAGAAGGACAACCATCTCTGCAGCACTCCACCAATCAGGTCTTTATGGAAGAGTGGCCAGATGGAAGCCACTCCTCAGTAAAAGCACATGACAGCCCGCTTGGAGTTTGCCAAAAGGCACCTAAAGACTCTCAGACCATGAGAAACAAGATTCTCTGGTCTGATGAAACCAAGATTGAACTCTTTGGCCTTTATGCCAAGCGTCACGTCTGGAGGAAACCTGGCACCAAGATGGCGTAGCAGTGCGGTCGCTTTTATTTCATCGTCCTGTGTAAATATCCCGTTTCTTGTTTTTTTTTGTCTATTTTGTATATATTTCTCAATTTTTTTTACTTTCATTCTTTAACTAAATATACTTTCCTGCAACCCGCCTCACCCAACGTGGAAAGGATTATATTATTTCTTTATAACTTTCATCAAGAACCGTAAGCTGAAACGAGTGTAGCCGCAATCTGAATGGCTACCTGCTATTAGTCAACGTTAGCGTCTTCACCACTGTCCGAGGCCTACACTATCCACCAGCCAGCTCTAGTTCTAGCCTGGACAATTCGTCGGCCAGTCTGCACAGCGTGCTATCGACCCAGCGTGCTATCGAACCAGAGCTTATTGGACTTTCTGCCGGAATCACTGGACCCTAGCGCCGGATCATCACAACCAGCTAGCTAGCTGCAACCTGTTGTTGGCTGATTACCATTACCATTGCCCTATAGCAAGCACCAGTTAGCCTTGAGCTAGCCTCAGGCCCATCTCCCGGCTATCTACCTCTCTGTCAACCGGACGGGACCTCCTAGTGTTGACACTGAGCCCCGCCGATCCAACACGACTGGTTTGCCGACGAAATAGTCTGATGTGGTTTCAACAGGCTTCCCGTTGCGACGACCACGAAGATCCATCTGCCAGCCCCGGCCCGCTAGCACACGCAAACTACAACTGTGCTCCCTGCTAGCTGTGCTGAAGCACCAATTTGAACTGCTCTCGGACTCACATATTGCTGTTCACTGGACCTTATGATCACTCAGCTGCACAGCTGATGCCTGCTGGACTGTTCCTTTACACGGTACCCTGTCCTGTTTATTCTGTTTAGTCTTAGCCCAAACGTTATCGCTATTTCCAGTTGTGTCTTAGCTCTCTCTAATAACACCTGTGACTGCTTTATGCCTCTCTCCCATGTCAATTATGCCTTGCCTATTGCTGTTTGGGTTAGTTCTTATTATACAATTTCACTGTAGAACCCCTAGTCCCTCTCAAACTGCCTCATATAGTTCCTTTGTTCCACCCCCCATACACGCCGAGACCGGCTCAATCGATGCCTCCAATGACGCTATCTCTTTCATTGTTACCCAACGCTTAGGGTTACCTGAACTGTACTCATATCCTTCCATATCCTTTTCTGTACATAATGCCCTGAATCTTTTCTACAACGCCCGGAGAACTGCCCCCTTTATTCTATGTACCCAACGCACTAGAAGACCAGTTCTTAAAGCCTTTAGTCGTATCCTTATTCTAGTCCTCCTCTGTTCCTCTGGTGATGTAGAGGCTAACCCAGGCCCTGCAGCCCCCAGTATCACTCCTACTCCCCAGGAGCTATCATTTGTTGACTTCTGTAACCGTAAAAGTCTTGGTTTTCTGCACATAAATATCAGAAGCCTCCTTCCTAAATTTGAGTTATTCACTGCGTTAGCACACTCCGCCAACCCTGATGTTCTAGCAGTGTCTGAATCCTGGCTTAAGAAGGCCACCAAAAATTCTGAAATGTCCATCCCCAACTATAACATTTTCCGTCTAGATAGAACTGCCAAAGGGGGTGGAGTTGCAATCTACTGTAGAGATAGCCTGCAGAGCTCCATCATACTATCCAGGTCTGTGCCCAAACAGTTTGAGCTTCTACTTCTAAAAATCCACCTTTCCAGAAATAAATCTCTCACTGTTGCCGCTTGCTACAGACCCCCCTCAGCCCCCAGCTGTGCCCTGGACACCATATGTGAATTGATTGCCCCCCATCTATCCTCAGAGTTCATACTGCTTGGTGACCTAAATTGGGATATGCTTAACACCCCGGCCATCCTACAATCCAAACTAGATGCCCTCAATCTCACACAAATTATCAAGGAACCTACCAGGTACAACCCTAAATCCGTAAACATGGGTACCCTCATAGATATCATCCTGACTAACTTACCCTCTAAATACACCTCCGCTGTCTTCAACCAGGATCTCAGCGATCACTGCCTTATTGCCTGCGTCCGTAACGGGTCCGCGGTCAAACGACCACCCCTCATCACTGTCAAACACTCCCAAAAACACTTCAGCGAGCAGGCCTTCCTAATTGACCTGGCCCAGGTATCCTGGATGGATATAGATCTCATTCCGTCAGTAGAGGATGCCTGGTTGTTCTTTAAAAGTAATTTCCTCTCAATCTTAAATAGACATGACCCATTCAAAAAATACAGAACTAAGAACAGATTTAGCCCCTGGTTCTCCTCAGACTTGACTGCCCTTGACCAGCACAAAAACATCCTGTGGCGTACTGCATTAGCATCAAATAGCCCCCGCGATATGCAACTTTTCAGGGAAGTTAGGAACCAATATACACAAGCAGTTAGGAAAGCAAAGGCTAACTTTTTCAAACATAAATTTGCATCCTGTAGCACTAACTCCAAAAAGTTTTGGGACACTGTAAAGTCCATGGAAAATAAGAGCACTTCCTCCCAGCTGCCCACTGCACTGAGGCTAGGAAACACTATCACCACCGATAAATCTACAATAATCGAGAATTTCAACAAGCATTTTGCTACGGCTGGCCTTGCTTTCCACCTGGCTACCACTACCCCGGCCACCAGCTCTGCACCCTCCGCTGCAACTTGCCCATGCCCCCACCGCTTCTCCTTCACACAAATCCAGACAGCTGATGTTCTAAAAGAGCTGCAAAATCTGGACCCCTACGAATCATCTGGGCTAGACAATCTGGACCCTTTCTTTCTAAAACTAGCCGCCGAAATTGTCGCAACCCCTATTACTAGCCTGTTCAACCTCTCTTTCGTAACGTCTGAGATCCCCAGAGATTGGAAAGCTGCCGCGGTCATCCCCCTCTTCAAAGGGGGTGACACTCTAGATCCAAACTGTTACAGACCCATATCCATCCTGCCCTGCCTTTCAAAAGTTTTTGAAAGCCAAGTCAACAAACAGATCACCGACCATTTCGAATCCCACCGTACCTTCTCCGCTATGCAATCCGGTTTCCGAGCTGGTCATGGGTGCACTTCAGCCACGCTCAAGGTCCTAAACGATATTATAACCGCGATCGATAATAGACAGTACTGTGCAGCCGTTTTCATTGACCTGGCCAAGGCTTTCGACTCTGTCAACCACCGCATTCTTATTGGCAGACTAAATAGCCTTGGTTTCTCAAATGACTGCCTCGCCTGGTTCACCAACTACTTCTCAGATAGAGTTCAATGTGTCAAATTGGAGGGCCTGTTGTCTGGACCTATGGCAGTCTCTATGGGGGTGCCACAGGGTTCAATTCTTGGGCCGACTCTTTTCTCTGTGTATATCAATGACGTCGCTCTTGCTGCTGGTGACTCTCAGATCCACCTCTACGCAGACAACACCATTTTGTATACATCTGGCCCTTCATTGGACACTGTGTTAACAAACCTCCAAACGAGCTTCAATTCCATACAACACTCCTTCAGTAGCCTCCAACTGCTCTTAAACACTAGTAAAACTAAATGCATGCTCTTCAACCAAACGCTGCTTGCACCCGCCCACCCGACTAGAATCACTACTCTCGACGGGTCTGACCTAGAGTATGTTGACAACTACAAATATCTAGGTGTCTGGTTAGACTGTAAACTCTCCTTCCAGACTCACATTAAGAATCTCCAATCCAAAGTTAAATCTAGAATCGGTTTCCTATTTCGCAACAAAGCCTCCTTCACTCATGCTGCCAAACATGCCCTCGTAAAACTGACTATCCTACCGATCCTTGACTTCGGCGATGTCATTTACAAAATAGCCTCCAACACTCTACTCAGCAAATTGGATGTAGTCTATCACAGTGCCATCCGTTTTGTCTCCAAAGCCCCATATAATACCCACCACTGTGACCTGTACGCTCTTGTTGGCTGGTCCTCACTACATATTCGTCGCCAAACCCACTGGCTCCAGGCCATCTATAAATCACTGCTAGGCAAATCCCCGCCTTATCTTAGCTCATTGGTCACCATAGCAACACCCACCCGTAGTCTGCGCTCCAGCGGGTAAATCTCACTGGTCATCCCCAAAGCCAGCACCTCCTTTGGCCGCAATTCCTTCCAGTTCTCTGCTGCCAATGACTGGAACAAATTGCAAAAATCTCTGAAGCTGGAGACACTTATCTCCCTCACTAACTTTAAGCATCAGTTGTCAGAGCAGCTTACCGATCACTGCACCTGTACACAGCCCATCTGTAATTAGCCCACCCAACTACCTCATCCCTATATTGTTATTTATTTTGCTCATTTGTTAACCTTGACCCTAACCTTAACCACACTGCTAACCTTGACCCTAACCTTAACCACACTGCTAACCTTAACCCTAACCACACTGCTAAACGTAACCCTAACCACACTGCTAAACGTAACCCTAACCACACTGCTAAACGTAACCCTAACCACACTGCTAAACGTAACCCTAACCACACTGCTAAACGTAACCCTAACCACACTGCTAACCTTGACCCTAACCTTAACCACACTGCTAACCTTGACCCTAACCTTAACCACACTGCTAACCTTAACCCTAACCTTAACCACACTGCTAAACGTAACCCTAACCACACTGCTAAACGTAACCCTAACCACACTGCTAAACGTAACCCTAACCACACTGCTAACCTTGACCCTAACCTTAACCACACTGCTAACCTTAACCCTAACCTTAACCACACTGCTAACCTTGACCCTAACCTTAACCACACTGCTAACCTTAACCCTAACCTTAACCACACTGCTAAACGTAACCCTAACCACACTGCTAAACGTAACCCTAACCACACTGCTAAACGTAACCCTAACCACACTGCTAACCTTGACCCTAACCACACTGCTAACCTTGACCCTAACCACACTGCTAACCTTGACCCTAACCACACTGCTAACCTTGACCCTAACCTTAACCACACTGCTAACCTTGACCCTAACCACACTGCTAACCTTAACCCTAACCTTAACCACACTGTTAGCCTTAACCTTAACCACACTGCTAAACGTAACCCTAACCACACTGCTAACCTTAACCCTAACCTTAACCACACTGCTAACCTTGACCCTAACCACACTGCTAACCTTAACCCTAACCTTAACCACACTGTTAGCCTTAACCTTAACCACACTGCTAACCTTAACCCTAACCTTAACCACACTGCTAAACGTAACCCTAACCACACTGCTAACCTTGACCCTAACCACACTGCTAACCTTAACCCTAACCTTAACCACACTGTTAGCCTTAACCTTAACCACACTGCTAAACGTAACCCTAACCACACTGCTAACCTTAACCCTAACCACACTGCTAACCTTAACCCTAACCTTAACCCTAACCCTAACATTTACCACACTGCTAACCTTAACCCTAATCTTAACCACACTGCTAACCTTAACCCTAACCACACTGCTAACCTTAACCCTAACCTTAACCCTAACCTTAACCCTAACATTTACCACACTGCTAACCTTAACCCTAACCTTACCACACTGCTAACCTTAACCTTAACCACACTGCTAACCTTGACCCTAACCACACTGCTAACCTTGACCCTAACCACACTGCTAACCTTAACCCTAACCTTAACCCTAACCTTAACCCTAACATTTACCACACTGCTAACCTTAACCCTAACCTTACCACACTGTTAGCCTTAACCTTAACCACACTGCTAAACGTAACCCTAATCTTAACCACACTGCTAACCTTAACCCTAACCACACTGCTAACCTTAACCCTAACCTTACCACACTGTTAGCCTTAACCTTAACCACACTGCTAAACGTAACCCTAACCACACTGCTAACCTTAACCCTAATCTTAACCACACTGCTAACCTTAACGCTAACCACACTGCTAACCTTATCCCTAACCTCACTGCTAACCTTAACCCTAATCTTAACCACACTGCTAACCTTAACGCT
>NW_028161074.1:0-22500 GCF_964263955.1 Coregonus lavaretus | reverse complement strand
GACTGTGGGTAATGTAGTTCAGGGTAGACCAGAGAGGACTGTGGGTAATGTAGTCCAGGGTAGACCAGAGAGGACTATGGCTAAAGTAGTTCAGGGTAGACCAGAGAGGACTGTGGGTAATGTAGTCCAGGGTAGACCAGAGAGGACTGTGGGTAATGTAGTCCAGGGTAGACCAGAGAGGACTGTGGGTAATGTAGTCCAGGGTAGACCGGAGAGGACTGTGGGTGATGTAGTTCAGGGTAGACCAGAGAGGACTATGGGTAATGTAGTTCATGGTAGACCAGAGAGGACTATGGGTAATGTAGTTCAGGGCAGACAAGAGAGGACTGTGGGTAAACACAGCCTCATTAATAACCACCCATATTAGTAACCACAGAGACACACATTAGTGCTGGGGTGAAGTCCCAGTCTCCACTACTAATGTAATGAACCTGTTGACAGTATAAAGTGCTGGGGTGAAGTCCCAGTCTCCACTACTAATGTAATGAACCTGTTGACAGTATAAAGGGCTGGGGTGAAGTCCCAGTCTCCACTACTAATGTAATGAACCTGTTGACAGTATAGAGTGCTGGGGTGAAGTCCCAGTCTCCACTACTAATGTAATGAACCTGTTGACAGTATAAAGTGCTGGGGTGAAGTCCCAGTCTCCACTACTAATGTAATGAACCTGTTGACAGTATAGAGTGCTGGGGTGAAGTCCCAGTCTCCACTACTAATGTAATGAACCTGTTGACAGTATAAAGTGCTGGGGTGAAGTCCCAGTCTCCACTACTAATGTAATGAACCTGTTGACAGTATAAAGGGCTGGGGTGAAGTCCCAGTCTCCACTACTAATGTAATGAACCTGTTGACAGTATAAAGTGCTGGGGTGAAGTCCCAGTCTCCACTACTAATGTAATGAACCTGTTGACAGTATAAAGTGCTGGGGTGAAGTCCTCTCTCCACTACTAATGTAATGAACCTGTTGACAGTATAAAGGGCTGGGGTGAAGTCCCAGTCTCCACTACTAATGTAATGAACCTGTTGACAGTATAGAGTGCTGGGGTGAAGTCCCAGTCTCCACTACTAATGTAATGAACCTGTTGACAGTATAAAGGGCTGGGGTGAAGTCCCAGTCTCCACTACTAATGTAATGAACCTGTTGACAGTATAGAGGGCTGGGGTGAAGTCCCAGTCTCCACTACTAATGTAATGAACCTGTTGACAGTATAAAGTGCTGGGGTGAAGTCCCAGTCTCCACTACTAATGTAATGAACCTGTTGACAGTATAAAGGGCTGGGGTGAAGTCCCAGTCTCCACTACTAATGTAATGAACCTGTTGACAGTATAAAGTGCTGGGGTGAAGTCCCAGTCTCCACTACTAATGTAATGAACCTGTTGACAGTATAAAGTGCTGGGGTGAAGTCCCAGTCTCCACTACTAATGTAATGAACCTGTTGACAGTATAGAGTGCTGGGGTGAAGTCCCAGTCTCCACTACTAATGTAATGAACCTGTTGACAGTATAAAGTGCTGGGGTGAAGTCCCAGTCTCCACTACTAATGTAATGAACCTGTTGACAGTATAAAGGGCTGGGGTGAAGTCCCAGTCTCCACTACTAATGTAATGAACCTGTTGACAGTATAAAGGGCTGGGGTGAAGTCCCAGTCTCCACTACTAATGTAATGAACCTGTTGACAGTATAAAGTGCTGGGGTGAAGTCCCAGTCTCCACTACTAATGTAATGAACCTGTTGACAGTATAAAGGGCTGGGGTGAAGTCCCAGTCTCCACTACTAATGTAATGAACCTGTTGACAGTATAGAGGGCTGGGGTGTAGTCCCAGTCTCCACTACTAATGTAATGAACCTGTTGACAGTATAAAGGGCTGGGGTGAAGTCCCAGTCTCCACTACTAATGTAGCGCTGTGGCAGGAAGCTTCTGTCAGAGAACATCTGATTAATTACATCAGTAAACACACTATCTACTGTTTACTCATATTATCAGTGTCCGGTTTGCAACTCCACCCTGGTTCTGTGTGTGTGTCTCTTTCTCTCTGTGTGTGTGTGTCTCTGTGTGTCTCTGTGTGTGTGTGTGTGTGTGTGTGTAAAGAAAGACAGAATCTGACAGAATCTACTATATAGACAGAAATACTTTCAACTTCATATGGAAACCACCAGAGAGAGAGAGAGAGAGAGGGGGGGGGGGGGGAGAGAGGATGAAGAGAGAGAGAGAGAGAGAGAGAGAGAGGAGGAAGACAGGGAGGGGGAGGAGAGAGAGAGGAGGAAGAGAGGGAGGGGGAGGAGAGGAGGAAGAGAGAGAGAGAGAGAGAGAGGAGGAAGAGAGAGAGAGAGGAAGAGAGAAATAAAGAGGAGGAAGAGAGAGAGAGAGAGAGAGAGAGAGAGAGAGAGAGAGGAGGAAGAGAGAAATAGAGAGGAGGAAGAGAGAGAGAGAGAGAGAGAGAGAGAGAGAGAGAGAGAGAGAGAGAGAGGAGGAAGGGGGGAGGGGGAGGAGAGAGAGGAGGAAGAGAGGGAGAGAGAGAGAAAGAGAGAGAGAGAGAGAGAGAGAGAGAGAGGAGGAATACAGGGAGGGAAGGAGAGAGAGAGGAGGAAGAGAGGGAGAGAGAGGAGGAAGAGAGGGAGAGAGAGGAGGAAGAGAGAGAGAGAGAGAGAGAGCGAGCGAGCGAGCGAGAGAGAGAGAGAGAGAGAGAGAGCGAAGAGGAAGAGAGGGAGGGGGAGGAGAGAGAGACCCACCCTGTCTGAAGAAAGGCCCACACACATGACTCATACTGACTTCCCCAAATACAGCCCCTACTGCTCCACACTCACTATGGTTGTCTATAAACTAGAGTTCCTTCCTTAGAAGCATTCCAACTGACTGTAGTTTATTATACTCAGACTAACCAGGCGTCCATCCAACCTTTCATGTGACTAAAGCACATGTCGGATAAAACAATGTCATCACAGACTTGATGGAAACAGAAAATGTCAGTAAACTGTCCACATGTTAACTAACTAAACAAATAAATACGCTTAAACAAATAAATACGCTAAACAAGGTGGGATCTTTTTGTGTCTGTAAAATTAATTTTGCGAGAAATGGAGGTGGAAACGCTTTTATGCGGAAATATTGACATAACCATCATATTGGAAGTAAGCTTGGAGTCACGTGATGACATGTTGTGTGGTTCTCCCACTACGACTCAGGAAACCATGGTTTATTAGGCTACAGATGAAATAAGTTATGATAAACCTCACAGGGTGGTGAAAGTGCACGGTGATGAGCTTGATGCTCCTTTCCGATATTGAGGGTCTTATTCTGGTGACATTATCAATTATGCTTGGCTGCAGTTTGACAAATTAAAATAATCTGCCTCTTTTGTCCATAATAATCTTATCATGTAGGCTATACCCGCACAGTATCTGCCAGCTGCTGGCTAGAGCGCACGTGCCAAGCCCAGAGACAGTATCTGCCAGCTGCTGGCTAGAGCGCACGTGCCAAGCCCAGAGACAGTATCTGCTTGCTGCTGGCTAGAGCGCACGTGCCAAGCCCAGAGACAGTATCTGCCAGCTGCTGGCTAGAGCGCACGTGCCAAGCCCAGAGACAGTATCTGCCAGCTGCTGGCTAGAGCGCACGTGCCAAGACCAGAGACAGTATCTGCCAGCTGCTGGCTAGAGCGCACGTGCCAAGCCCAGAGACAGTATCTGCCAGCTGCTGGCTAGAGCGCACGTGCCAAGACCAGAGACAGTATCTGCCAGCTGCTGGCTAGAGCGCACGAGCCAAGACCAGAGACAGTATCTGCCAGCTGCTGGCTAGAGCGCACGTGCCAAGCCCAGAGTGGGAACACTCGCTATATAAAACAAAACATTTTGTGAGAAAAACCATCAGTAGAGTTGAAAATGCGCTGGGAACCCATTTAATTTTGATTTATTTGTTTGCCAACAAGTCAATTTGATGGAAACATCTCTGATGGGAAAATGCACATATTGTTTTTATGCGTATTTTAGAACATTCACATAAAGATCTGTTGCTAATTGGATGGAAACCTCGCTAGAGTCACGTCTCAGTCTCAATGATCAGGCACCCAAAACACACAGATCATCTGTAGCTTCAACGTCAAGTGAAGTTCATTGGAGGAACAATAATCTTAAATGTTTTGGAGAAACTCATCCTAGATGCACTAAACACTACTATAAATCAGCCTAGCCTCAAATGATCTCCCTCCATTCTACTGGTCTAGTGTAATAACCTATTCTATAATGATCTCCCTCCATTCTACTGGTCTAGTGTAATAACCTATTCTATAATGATCTCCCTCCATTCCACTGGTCTAGTGTAATAACCTATTCTATAATGATCTCCCACAATTCAACTGGTCTAGTGTAATAACCCATTCTATAATGATCTCCCTCCATTCCACTGGTCTAGTGTAATAACCTATTATATAATGATCTCCCTCCATTCTACTGGTCTAGTGTAATAACCCATTCTATAATGATCTCCCTCCATTCTACTGGTCTAGTGTAATAACCCATTCTATAATGATCTCCCTCCATTCTACTGGTCTAGTGTAATAACCCATTCTATAATGATCTCCCTCCATTCTACTGGTCTAGTGTAATAACCTATTCTATAATGATCTCCCTCCATTCTACTGGTCTAGTGTAATAACCCATTCTATAATGATCTCCCTCCATTCTACTGGTCTAGTGTAAAAACCCATTCTATAATGATCTCCCTCCATTCTACTGGTCTAGTGTAATAACCTATTCTATAATGATCTCCCTCCATTCTACTGGTCTAGTGTAATAACCTATTCTATAATGATCTACCTCCATTATACTGGTCTAGTGTAATAACCTATTCTATAATGATCTCCCTCCATTCTACTGGTCTAGTGTAATAACCTATTCTATAATGATCTCCCTCCATTCTACTGGTCTAGTGTAATAACCTATTCTATAATGATCTCCCTCCATTCTACTGGTCTAGTGTAATAACCCATTCTATAATGATCTCCCTCCATTCTACTGGTCTAGTGTAATAACCCATTCTATAATGATCTCCCTCCATTCTACTGGTCTAGTGTAATAACCTATTCTATAATGATCTCCCTCCATTCTACTGGTCTAGTGTAATAACCTATTTTATAATGATCTCCCTCCATTATACTGGTCTAGTGTAATAACCTATTCTATAATGATCTCCCTCCATTCTACTGGTCTAGTGTAATAACCTATTCTATAATGATCTCCCTCCATTCTACTGGTCTAGTGTAATAACCTATTCTATAATGATCTCCCTCCATTCTACTGGTCTAGTGTAATAACCCATTCTATAATGATCTCCCTCCATTCTACTGGTCTAGTGTAATAACCCATTCTATAATGATCTCCCTCCATTCTACTGGTCTAGTGTAATAACCTATTCTATAATGATCTCCCTCCATTCTACTGGTCTAGTGTAATAACCTATTTTATAATGATCTCCCTCCATTCTACTGGTCTAGTGTAATAACCTATTCTATAATGATCTCCCTCCATTCTACTGGTCTAGTGTAATAACCCATTCTATAATGATCTCCCTCCATTCCACTGGTCTAGTGTAATAACCTATTCTATAATGATCTCCCTCTATTCTACTGGTCTAGTGTAATAACCCATTCTATAATGATCTCCCTCCATTCTACTGGTCTAGTGTAATAACCTATTCTATAATGATCTCCCTCCATTCTACTGGTCTAGTGTAATAACCTATTCTATAATGATCTACCTCCATTATACTGGTCTAGTGTAATAACCTATTCTATAATGATCTCCCTCCATTCTACTGGTCTAGTGTAATAACCTATTCTATAATGATCTCCCTCCATTCTACTGGTCTAGTGTAATAACCCATTATATAATGATCTCCCTCCATTCTACTGGTCTAGTGTAATAACCTATTCTATAATGATCTCCCTCCATTCTACTGGTCTAGTGTAACAACCCATTCTATAATGATCTCCCTCCATTCTACTGGTCTAGTGTAATAACCCATTCTATAATGATCTCCCTCCATTCTACTGGTCTAGTGTAATAACCTATTCTATAATGATCTCCCTCCATTCTACTGGTCTAGTGTAATAACCTATTTTATAATGATCTCCCTCCATTCTACTGGTCTAGTGTAATAACCTATTCTATAATGATCTCCCTCCATTCTACTGGTCTAGTGTAATAACCCATTCTATAATGATCTCCCTCCATTCTACTGGTCTAGTGTAATAACCTATTATATAATGATCTCCCTCCATTCTACTGGTCTAGTGTAATAACCTATTATATAATGATCTCCCTCCATTCTACTGGTCTAGTGTAATAACCCATTCTATAATGATCTCCCTCCATTCCACTGGTCTAGTGTAATAACCCATTCTATAATGATCTCCCTCATTCTACTGGTCTAGTGTAATAACCTATTATATAATGATCTCCCTCCATTCTACTGGTCTAGTGTAATAACCTATTATATAATGATCTCCCTCCATTCTACTGGTCTAGTGTAATAACCCATTCTATAATGATCTCCCTCCATTCTACTGGTCTAGTGTAATAACCCATTATATAATGATCTCCCTCCATTCTACTGGTCTAGTGTAATAACCTATTCTATAATGATCTCCCTCCATTCTACTGGTCTAGTGTAATAACCCATTATATAATGATCTCCCTCCATTCTACTGGTCTAGTGTAATAACCTATTCTATAATGATCTCCCTCCATTCTACTGGTCTAGTGTAATAACCTATTCTATAATGATCTCCCTCCATTCTACTGGTCTAGTGTAATAACCTATTCTATAATGATCTCCCTCCATTCTACTGGTCTAGTGTAATAACCTATTCTATAATGATCTCCATCATTCTCCTGGTCTAGTGTAATAACCTATTATATAATGATCTCCCTCCATTCTACTGGTCTAGTGTAATAACCTATTCTATAATGATCTCCCTCCATTCTCCTGGTCTAGTGTAATAACCTATTCTATAATGATCTCCATCATTCTCCTGGTCTAGTGTAATAACCTATTCTATAATGATCTCCCTCCATTCTACTGGTCTAGTGTAATAACCCATTCTATAATGATCTCCCTTCATTCTACTGGTCTAGTGTAATAACCCATTCTATAATGATCTCCCTCCATTCTACTGGTCTAGTGTAATAACCTATTCTATAATGATCTCCCTCCATTCTACTGGTCTAGTGTAATAACCTATTCTATAATGATCTCCCTCCATTCTACTGGTCTAGTGTAATAACCTATTCTATAATGATCTCCCTCCATTCTACTGGTCTAGTGTAATAACCTATTCTATAATGATCTCCCTCCATTCAACTGGTCTAGTGTAATAACCTATTCTATAATGACCTCCCTCCATTCTACTGGTCTAGTGTAATAACCCATTCTATATTGTGCTCATTCTGTCTGTTGTTCTGTGTTCATACTGTCTGTTGTTCTGTGTTCATACTGTCTGTTGTTCTGTGTTCATACTGTCTACTGTTCTGTGTTCATACTGTCTGTTGTTCTGTGTTCATACTGTCTGTTGTTCTGTGTTCATACTGTCTGTTGTTCTGTGTTCATACTGTCTGTTGTTCTGTGTTCATACTGTCTGCTGTTCTGTGTTCATACTGTCTGTTGTTCTGTGTTCATACTGTCTGTTGTTCTGTGTTCATACTGTCTGTTGTTCTGTGTTCATACTGTCTGTTGTTCTGTGTTCATACTGTCTGTTGTTCTGTGTTCATACTGTCTACTGTTCTGTGTTCATACTGTGTTGTTCTGTGTTCATACTGTCTGTTGTTCTGTGTTCATACTGTCTGTTGTTCTGTGTTCATACTGTCTGTTATTCTGTTAGTCAACTTACCATTGTGGTAGATTGGTGATAGTTGGTTTGATTAGGAGAAGGAGGTGGGGTCTGAAAAGAGAAACGCACTCAGAATCACAACCTAGACGTTTCAAAAGCCGTCAAAAACGTTTCCACTTTTAAAGCCAATCATTGATATTATCCACTAGATGACCTCTAGCAGGCGCTGTGTTGAAGCCACCGTGCCTCCATCTTGGAACTCCCTCACCGTTGCTATTCATGTCTACTTTCATTTTTTGCCACATTTATTCTACTACAGACACCTTAATGCATACTTTTAAATTATATTATGTGAGCTAAACACACAAATAAGAAAACATTAAAACATTTTCCTTTAAGTATAATTTTTAGAGATTGCTAAATGTTTTTGTTTTTTTAAACTTTAAATTCATGTCATTGTGTCCTTGAAACTGTAGAATTCCATTCATTCCTAAGGAGAACTGCTCCTACTGGGGAGTGCCAATATGGATACCTGCTCCTACTGGGGAGGGCCAATATGGATACCTGCTCCTACTGGGGAGGGCCAATATGGATACCTGCTCCTACTGGGGAGGGTCAATATGGATACCTGCTCCTACTGGGGAGGGCCAATATGGATACCTGCTCCTACTGGGGAGGGCCAATATGGATACCTGCTCCTACTGGGGAGGGCCAATATGGATACCTGCTCCTACTGGGGAGGGCCAATATGGATACCTGCTCCTACTGGGGAGGGCCAATATGGATACCTGCTCCTACTGGGGAGGGCCAATATGGATACCTGCTCCTACTGGGGAGGGCCAATATGGATACCTGCTCCTACTGGGGAGGGCCAATATGGATACCTGCTCCTACTGGGGAGGGCCAATATGGATACCTGCTCCTACTGGGGAGGGCCAATATGGATACCTGCTCCTACTGGGGAGGGCCAATATGGATACCTGCTCCTACTGGGGAGGGCCAATATGGATACCTGCTCCTACTGGGGAGGGCCAATATGGATACCTGCTCCTACTGGGGAGGGCCAATATGGATACCTGCTCCTACTGGGGAGGGCCAATATGGATACCTGCTCCTACTGGGGAGGGCCAATATGGCCGACCGGTGGCTTCAATGCCTCTCAATGGCCAATACATAGAATCTGCAATCCAGGGTTTATATACACGTCATTGGCAGTACCCCAGTCTGCCTTCAATTTGAGTTACTTAATGAGAGGGGGCAGCACTGAGCTAGCCTGCAACGTCACTTCCTGGAGAAGCTCAAACTGCACATGTTATGTTTCCATGGCTGCGTTTAGACAGCCAGCCCAATTCTGAAGATGTTTTCACTGATTGGTATTTTGACCAATCAGATCAGCTCTGAAAGAGATGTGAAAAGATCCGATGTGATTGGTCAAAATACCAATTAGTGGAAAAAAGATCAGAATTGGACTGCCTGTGTAAACGTAGCCCGTGAGATGCCATCTTAAAACAACTCAATTTAACTTCAATGTGCTGTCACATTATCTGTGGGTTTGTCCATTCGTTTCACAGTCATTGGGCTGGTAAGGCGATAGCGACCGACTGTAGGCAAAAGTGGAGGAGTGAAGTCGGGGGGAGGTGCATCTGCAACAGCCGAAAGTCAGACACTGATGTGGTTTTCCAACAGCAAGGCTCAGATCAACATGGCAGCGTTGCCCTTGTTTATAAACGTTTTTAAATAAACATGTCTCCAACCCCCCCATATCACACACACTCACAAACTGAAATCATGTGTACATTGTACAATCAATTAGTGAGAGAGAGACTCAAAACATCACATTCATTTGTGTATATATCCACTGGATACATGAATCACGGCAAAGTTAGTTCCTGTTTCAGTCACGTCTTTGGTCACGTTAGTGTGAGTAAAAAATATTAAAATGGTTGGTTGACAATAGATCCACCCACTTTGGTTTTAGACTGTGTATGTTCATCCAGTCGGATAAACACTCCAATCAGCCTCCCCGACCGCTCGGAGGCGTCTGCATGGTCCTAAAGCACACTGTTGCCTCATTTTGTCTCACGTTCCAATTTTTGTCCAACTGGGGGGGGGGGGGGACAAAAATACAATTTCAGAATGTGGGGGTCCCCAGTGAAAGTCGCGCCCCTGGTCATCCACCCACAATGCAGGCGATGGCTGCAGGAGGAAGCTGGGGAAGAGGAACTGCAGAAACTTACAGTCGACTGCAGTCGAAACTTCATGACCTCCGATCACATGATTTCTGTAGAGTTCATGCAGTCGACATGTAGGCACTAGTCAGACAATTTTTATCCCCCATAATGCAACACACTTTGAAAAGACTGTGGCCAACGGTAGATCACCGACTTGACAAAAGTGATCCGCTCGAACGCGCCCACTGGTTTACGCACAGGTGTTCAGGGCTGGGCTAGATAGCTAATTAGCACAGGTGTTCAGGGCTGGGCCAGATAGCTAATTAGCACAGGTGTTCAGGGCTGGGCCAGATAGCTCATTAGCACAGGTGGTCCCTCTATCTTCTGTAAACGAGCACTGTAACATGGAGATGTGGCCAACACTAACCCTATAAACGTTGTATAGTCATTTAACCTTCAGTGTTTTATAAAAATATTTCTCGCTGATACGCAAGGGAAGCGTTTTAACATTCAGAATGAGTGTTGGGGGTTTTAATAAAACTCCCCCCGGCTAGAAGACACTATCATCAATAGGCGGTAAAGGTAGTTAGCGTCTGAATGTGTTAGCCCAGGGGTTCCCAAACGTTTTAAAGTGATGTAATCAACGGCCAATGTTTACTTTTTAAAATTGGGGCTATAACAGTCTATTACAAATCACTCTGACAGTACTTCTGACAGTATTTCAATCCTAAGGAAGTATGGTTTGAAGTGGCATCTGAAACGCATCAGAAAGGGTATTGGGAAGTTCAGAAGATCATCAGGCAATACTTTTGTATGATCTTCTGTGTAGAAAAGATTCAGAACATCATTGAGGATGTTATTTCCCCCCGAGTCGGATAAAGTGCTTGGTCTAGTCCACTCTGTTCCAGAAGACACATACTGTATGTGTTCCTGATTTAGTGCCTGGTCTAGTCCACTCTGTTCCAGAAGACACATACTGTATGTGTTCCTGAGAGTCTTATCTTTCAGTGATCGGGTCAAAATATTTGGTAGTTTAAACGGTTGGAAAAAATAGACCGCATTTAGCCTACCGGAGGTTATTAACATAAACCCCGGTTCTATGAACCATCTCAATTGTATTTATTTATTTAGTCCATAATGTGATAGAATCCTGGTGTATCTCACCGCTCAAACAATAAACATCAACTGTCTGATCCAACTTAACAACTCAAACTCACTATCCGATGTTGTCGGTTAACAACAGCGGTAGAAACTTACCGGAGATCGAGTCTGCAGTCTGCACCGGAGCTCAGTGAATGGAGAAAGAGAAAGAGAGAGCGCAAGAGGGACGGTGAGAAAGTGGAAAAACAAGTTCCCTGAACCCGACCCCACCCTATATGACTTAACAGCTCACACACAGCCACTCGTCAAACTGGCTGAAGGAAACGGTTTGTAAATGTGTTGTCTGACTGTAGTGGCTTTAGGGGACTTTTATTAAACAGAAACGGGGTAAATAGAGAAATGATGCCTCTACGGCTAATGAGAACAGATGTTGGTAAGTAATGATGATAATCAAGGAGCGTTTCACCACGTCTAGTTGAACTAACCTTCCAATGAGTTGCATTATTTTCCAGAGAATGCACAGAGCCCCGAGTTGATTATCCGTTTTTCTACCATGGCTATAATTTAACACATTTGCCACCCTAGAAATGTGTTCACGTCAAGCAAGTTTACTAGATAGCTACAGTAATTGCCTTGGTAACCAAACAAACAGATTTGCTAATTTAGCTAACCAAACCATCAGGCTTAGCCAATGATGGGTGTGTTCATAAATTCAATCTGGAGCGCCAGAGTGCGCTCTGTGCGTTTGTAAATTCAGAGCGTTCTCCCCTCACTGGGGCCATTTTACTCGACCGAGCTGAGCTGGCTAGGCTGTTTTCCTGTTATCCAGAGCGTTGGTGCTGGCAATTTATTTAGGCATTTTTTTGCTGATGTTTACTGACACATCTACTCCATTTGGTGGGTGTGGCAGGGTTTGGCTAGAATAATAATAATAATATAATATGCCATTTAGCAGACGCTTTTATCCAAAGCGACTTACAGTCATGCGTGCATACATTTTTTTTTTTTTTTTTTTGTGTATGGGTGGTCCCGGGGCTCGAACCCACTACCTTGGCGTTACAAGCGCCGTGCTCTACCAGCTGAGCTACAGAGGACCACTGAAGCGAAGAGGGATATAATTGAAGGGCAGCGGTGCATTTTGAACCCACAACCCAACCCCCTTTTCAACCGCTTGTTCAGAACGGCAGTATTTCCATTTCATTGAATGTTGCATTAAACATTGTTTTACTGAACACAGCTCTGGTGAGTTTTCTACTCCAAAATTAATTAAAATAAAATGAAATGTTCTCCATTTGAAAAATATCATTTTCTACATGTCTTATTGGTGCTTATGAATTGACCATGTTAAATGTGACTGTACTTCTTCATTTGTTACCAGTTAGCTCACAGAGTTAAGGGTTTGATAAGAACAGACAGAGAAAGAGGAGCTATTGCTCCATTCTCCTTACAAGCCTTGCACAACTTTTTTCCCCCTCACAAACCATGGCCTCTGAGGACCGGGCCAAACCAAATGCATAATTGGCAGCGGGGGGATCCATTAATAAAATTAGGAATTGAGTTGTACTGTGTAGTGTAAAGCCACAGAAAGCCAGTAGCTACGGTGGGAAAATAATTTCCGATCCATCATGGTATATTAGTATATTATTGAGGGGTTCAAATTGTCCTGTCTCTAATATTAGGGGGTCATGACCCCCCTGTCTCCCCTCAAGTTACGCGCCTGGGGCCAACCATCTTTCTGGTAGACAGAGGATGTAGTGATGAATAGATACACACACACACACACACACACACACACACACACACACACATACACACACACACACACACACACACATACACACACACACACACACACACACACACACACACACACACACACGCATACACATACACACACACACACACACACACACACACACATACACACACACACACACATTCACAAACACACACACACATACACACACACACACACACATTCACACACACACACACACAAACACACACACACACACACACACACACACACACACACACACACACATTCACAAACACACACACAAACACAGACACACACACACACATTCACAAACACACACACACACACACACACATTCACAAACACACACACACACATTCACAAACACACACACAAACACACACACAGCCAACGCTGTGGTCTGAGTGCACAAAACACTAGACAGACTGACCTGGTGATCCCTTATTGATGTCACCTGTTAAATCCACTTCAATCAGTGTAGATTAAGGGGAGGAGACAGGTTCAAGAAGGATTTTTAAGCATTGAGACAATTGAGACATGGATTGTGTATGTGTTCCATTCAGAGGGTGAATGGGCAAGACAAAATATTTAAGTGCTTTGAACAGGGTATGGTAGTAGGTGCCAACCGGTTTCTGTCAAGAACTGCAACGCTGCTGGGTTTTTCACGCTCAACAGTTTCCCGTGTGTGTCAAGAATGGTCCACCACCCAAAGGACATCCAGCCAACTTGACTCAACTGTGAAAAGCATTGGAGTCAACATGGGCCAGCATCCCTGTGGAACACTTTCGACACCTTGTAGAGTCCAATGCCCCGAAGAATTGAGGCTGTTCTGAGGGCAAAAAGCGGGTTGGGTTGGGTTGGTGCGGGGGGTGTAACTCAATATTAGCAAGGTGTTCCTAATGTTTGGTCTACTCAGTGGATAAAGAGATAAACCCTGTCCTCTGCTGTGCCCTGATTGGATAAACCCTGTCCTCTGCTGTGCCCTGATTGGATAAACCCTGTCCTCTGCTGTGCCCTGATTGGATAAACCCTGTCCTCTGCTGTGCCCTGATTGGATAAACCCTGTCCTCTGCTGTGCCCTGATTGGATAAACCCTGTCCTCTGCTGTGCCCTGATTGGATAAACCCTGTCCTCTGCTGTGCCCTGATTGGATAAACCCTGTCCTCTGCTGTGCCCTGATTGGATAAACCCTGTCCTCTGCTGTGCCCTGATTGGATAAACCCTGTCCTCTGCTGTGCCCTGATTGTATTACTGCTGATGATATCTGGAAATGTGCATGTACACCCTGGCCCATCTACTGTTGCTAGCCCCAATTCTGACCTGTGCTCTGATATCTGCTTCACTGATTTCTGCTCTCGTAAAAGCCTGGGTTTTCTGCACGTTAACACTACAAGCTTATTACCTATAATTGATCAATCCAGATGTGTTGGTCATTACTGAGACGTGGTTAAGAAAGAGTGTTTTGAACACTGATGTTAACCTTTCTGGTTGTAACCTTTTTCGTCAAGACAGGTCTTCCAAAGGTGGTGGAGTGGCAATCTTCACCAAGGAACACCTTCAGTCCTCGGTTGTCTCCACCAAGTCTGTCCCCAAACAATTTGATTAGCTGGTTAGCTCTCTCCTGGTTCCTTACACTGTCTGAATGTGTCCTGTTAAGTGACCTAAACTGGGACATGCTTAAACCACCTGACCAAGTCTTACAACAATGGGACTCCCTAAATCTCTCTCAGATTATTACCAATCCCACAAGGTATGACTCCAAACACCCAGAAAAGGCTACTCTCCTTGATGTTATCCTCACCAATAATCCTGATAGGTATCAGTCTGGTGTTTTCTGTAATGGCCTTAGTGATCACTGTTTTACAGCCTGTGTTCGTAATGGCTGCTCAGTTAAAACGACCTGTCCTGATTTGTCATAGACGCTTGCAAAAAAACTTTAATGAGCAAGCCTTCCTACATGACCTGGCCTCTGTAAATTGGTATAGAATCAGCTTGATCCCCTCTAGTCGAAGACGCTTGGACCTTCTTTTTTTGATATTTTCAGTGGTATTGTTAACAAACACGCCCCCATAAAGAAAATGAGAATTAAAAACAGGTTCAGCCCCTGGTTCGACCGTGATCTGGCAGAGTTACTCCACCTCAAGAATTCCATTTGGCGAAAGGCTCGGCATACTCATACTCAGGCTGACTGGCTCTCGTTCAGGCAATATAAATAAGTCCACTCAGGCTATCCGGAAGGCAACAGTTAGTTACTTTAAGGAGCAGTTCTCTCTCTGTGGGTCTAACCCCAAGAAGTTCTGGAAAACGGTGAAAGACCTGGAGAATAAACCCTCCTCCTCACAGCTGCCCATGTCCCTTAATGTTGACGATGTGGAGTCATACCTTGTGGGCGGCGGGTAGCCTAGCATTTAAGAGCATTGGGCCAGGTCGCTGGTTCGAATCCCAGAGCCGACTAGGTGAAAAATCTGTCTGTGCCATTGAGCACCTAACCCTAATTGTCACGCCCTGGCTCTGAGGACTCTAGTATGTTGAGCCAGGGTGTGAGTTTTCATGTGTTTTCCATTCTAGGTTAAGTATTTCTATGTTGGCCAGTGTGGTTCTCAATCAGAGGCAACGAGTGTCAGCTGTTGCTGGTTGTCTCTGATTGGGAACCACATTTAGACAGGCTGTTTTCCCACAGTGGTTGTGGGATCTTGTTCCAAGTAGGTTGTGTTTATCTAAGGACGTCACGTTATCGTTTTTGTTCGTGTTATCTTATTTAATAAATATGTTCGCAAATAACGCTGCGCATTGGTCCTCTGTTCCCGAAGATCGTGATACTAATTGCTCCTGTAAGTTGCTCTGGAAAACAAAAGTCTGCTAAATGACTAAAATGTCAAATGTTACTGACAATGAGTGTATTGCTGAGTTCTTTAATCACCACTTCAGTAAGTCAGGATTACTATTTGACTCAGCCACGCCTCCTTGCCCGTCCAACACTTCCTCATCTCCCAGCCAATCTAATGCGACTAGCCCTGATGCTCCTCCCTCTTTTTCCCCCGCTACAAAGTTCCTCCCTGCAGGCAGTCACTGAGTCTGAGGTGCTAAAGGAGCTCCTTAAACTTGACCCCAAAAAAACCTCTGGGTCAGATGGTTTAGCTCCTTTCTTGTTTAAGGATGCTGCCCCTCATCATCTCCAAGCCTGTCTCTGACCTTTTTAACCTGTCTCTCCTCTCTTGGGAGGTTCCCATTGCTTGGAAGGCAGCCACGGTACGTCCTTTATTTAAAGGGGGAGATCAAGCTGATCCTAACTGTTATAGGCCAATTTATATCTTGCCCTGTTTATCAAAACTAGTCAATAATCAACTGACTGGTTTTCTTGATGTCTATAGGATTCTCTCTGGTCTGCAATCTGGTTTCCGCTCAGGTTATGGATGTGTCACTGCAACCTTAAAGGTCCTAAATGATCTCACCATTGTCCTTGATTCTAAGCAATTTTGTGCTGCTATTTTTATTGACTTGGCCAAAGCTTTTGATACGGTGGACCATTCCACTCTTGTGGGTCGGCTAAGGAGTATTGGTGTCTCTGAGGGGTCTTTGGTCTGGTTTGATAACTACCTCTCTCAAAGAGTGCAGTGTGTAAAGTCAGAACATCTGCTGTCTCAGCCACTGCCTGTCACCAAGGGAGAACCCCAAGGCTCCACCCTAGGCCCCACGCTCTTCTCTATTTACATCAACAACATAGCTCAGCACATATCAAAGCTGCAGTCTAAGGTTAAATCTAGACTTGGTTTCCTCTATCGTAATCACTCCTCTTTCACCCCAGCTGCCAAACTAACCCTGATTCAGATGACCATCCTACCCTAGCTTACGGAGACCTTGAAGGCCTGATTCACACAGTCTCCTCTGAACAGTTGATGTTGAGATGTGTCTGTTACTTGAACTCTGTGAAGCATTTATTTGGGCTGCAATTTCTGAGGCTGGTAACTCTAATGAACTTATCCTCGGCAGCAGAGGTAACTGTGGGTCTTCCATTCCTGTGGCGGTCCTCATGAGAGCCAGTTTCATAATAGCGCTTGATTGTTTTTGCGACTGCACTTGAAGAAACTTTCAAAGTTCTTGAAATGTTCTGTATTGACTGACCTTCATGTCTTAAAGTAATGATGGACTGTCGTTTCTCTTTGCTTATTTGAGCTGTTCTTGCCATAATATGGACTTGGTCTTTTACCAAATAGGGCTATCTTCTGTATACCACCCCTACCTTGTCACAACACAACTGATTGACTCAAATGCATTAAGGAAAGAAATTACACAAATTAACTTTTAACAAGGCACACCTGTTAATTGAAATGCATTCCAGGTGACTACCTCATGAAGCTGGTTGAGAGAATGCAAAGAGTGTGCAAAGCTGTCATCAAGGCAAAGGGTGGCGATTTAAAGAATCTCAAATATACTACATGATTCCATATGTGTTATTTCATAGTTTTGATGTCTTCACTATTATTCTACAATGTAAAACATAGTAAAAATAAAGAAAAACCCTTGAATGAGTAGGTGTGTCCAAACCTTTGAATGGTAGTGTGTGTGTGTGTGTGTATGTATATATCAGGTCAAGCCTCTTATGAGTTAAAAATTAAGCAAATCGACCTTACCTATTATAAGGTCGATTTGCTTAATTTTTAACTCATAAGAGGCTTGACCTGACGAAGATCTGTATTTGATGGAAACATTGTTATTAAAGGTGGTTTATGGGAGCAATGTCAGTGTGCAGGTCTACTTCCTTATCCCAGAACCCAATGTCAGTGGGCAGGTCTACTTCCTTATCCCAGAGCCCAGTGTCAGTGGGCAGGTCTACTTCCTTATCCCAGAGCCCAATGTCAGTGTGCAGGTCTACTTCCTTATCCCAGAACCCAATGTCAGTGGGCAGGTCTACTTCCTTATCCCAGAACCCAATGTCAGTGGGCAGGTCTACTTCCTTATCCCAGAGCCCAGTGTCAGTGGGCAGGTCTACTTCCTTATCCCAGAACCCAATGTCAGTGGGCAGGTCTACTTCCTTATCCCAGAGCCCAGTGTCAGTGGGCAGGTCTACTTCCTTACCCAGAACCCAATGTCAGTGTGCAGCCTTCTGTTCTTTTCATCTTTATTTAAGGATATATTTTACTGAACGTTTCAAGTATACTTCCTTAGCCCAGAACCTAAGTTATTTAAATATATACTTTAGGCCTAGTCTAGGGACTATGTCACTGTGGCCAGTTTATTTTCTTTCTTTCTGTTTTTCTTTGTCTTCTGCCCACATCTCATCATGTTGCAATACAAACTTTCTCCATTGAATTTGAATATTTCTATATTTGCCGAACATGTAAATGAAATGTAAATGAATAAAGGTTGATTTCATGAAGACCGAGGAGAAGCAGCCTGTGGCATTACATGTCATTACATCCCCACAACAGAAACAGGGATAATTTAATATCAGGGTTGGCATTACATGTCATTACATCCCCACAACAGAAACAGGGATAATTTAATATCAGGGTTGGGGTCAATTCCATTTCAATTGCAGTCAATTGAGAAATTAAACCCAATTCCAATTAGAAATGTTCCTCATTGAAACGAATTGTAGAGAGTTTGAATTTCAGTGTACTTCCTGAATAGACTGGAGTTGTTTGTCTGTCAGATGTTATTTTAGATGACTGCGTATCATGTGTTGTTATAATCACAATAAAACCTCAAACTACGGATCAATGAATAAAAGTTTAAACAGTTGTGTCTCCTAGTGACCATGTGATCTCACTACACAGACACAGACAGACACGTCTCACTACAAACCTGCTATTAAAACCTTTATTACGTCTTCACTGTTGCCTTACAAACAGTAAAACATTAAAAACAGTCTTTGGTTGTTATATTACTGATATATAAAATGACTTCTGGCATTAATATGACTTTAATGCTGTAGATATGAAGCAGAGTAAAGCTGGAAGGATGTTAGCTACCTGACAGAAACACACAGGGTTAAAGTCTTATCACTCATAACCTATCACAGGGCTGCACTGGGGCCAGCAGAGCTCTCCTATTGGCTGACACGGGACTCAGAGAGTGATTGACCGCTAGAGGGGCCAGTCAGAGCGAAGGTCTCTCCGGGTACCGCCCCTTCAGGGATCACCGCCATGGTTACGCATCATCGCCACCACAGAGCAGGAGGAGGGCCTTACGGTGGTCACCAGAAGTATCACCCTGAAACACACACACACTTACTCATAGAAGCAGACCATATGTAAAGTCCATAGAAAGAGAGGCAGAGAGAGAGAGAGAGTGAGAGAGAGAGAGAGAGAGAGAGAGAGAGAGAGGTACAGAGAGAGAGAGAGAGAGAGAGAGAGAGAGAGAGAGAGAGGTACAGAGAGAGAGAGAGGTACAGAGAGAGAGAGAGAGAGAGAGAGAGAGAGAGAGAGAGAGAGACAGAGACAGAGAGAGAGAGAGAGAGAGAGGTACAGAGAGAGAGAGAGACAGAGAGAGAGAGAGAGAGAGAGACAGAGACAGAGAGAGAGAGAGAGAGAGACAGAGAGAGAGAGAGAGAGGTACAGAGAGAGGGTGCGAGAGAGAGAGAGACAGTCTCTGATTAGAAACTAGATGTTTGGTTTCCCCAGACATAATGGGATCCACGTCATCCAAAAAGTTGACTCAAGTTTGCCAAAAAGCACGTGGATAATCATCAAGACTCTTGGAAGAATGTTCTATGAAAATATGAATCAAAAGTATAACTTGTTGGACGACGTGGGTCCCACTATGTCTGGCAAAAACCAAACACTGCATTCCACAGTAAGAACCTCCCACCAACGGTCAAGCATGGTGGTGGTGGTGTGATGGTTTGGGGATGCTTTGCTGCCTCAGGACCTGGACGACTTGCCTTAATAGAAGGAACCATGAATTCTGCTCTGTATCAGAGAATTCTACAGGAGAATGTCAGACCATCCGTCTGTGAGCTGAAGCGCAGCTGGGTCATGCAGCAAGACAATGATCCAAAACACACAATCAAGTCTACATGAAAATGGTTAAAAATAAACATTTGAAGTTTTGGAATGGCCTAGTCAAAGTCCAGACCTAATCCCAATTGAGATGTTGTGGCAGGACTTGAAATGAGCAATTCATGCTTGAAAACCAACAAATGTTGCCGAGTTAAAGCAGTTCTGCATGCAAGAGTAGGCCAAAACTCCTCACAGCGATGTGAGAGACTGATCAACAACTTCAGGAAGCATTTGGTTGCAGTCATTGCAGCTAAAGGTGGCACAACCAGTTATTGAGTGTAAGGGGGAATTACTTTTTCACACAGGGGAATTTGGTGTTGCATAACTTTGTATACCATACAGAGCCCCAGGACAGCAACACAATTAGACCCAACCAAATCATGAGAAAACTAAAAGATAATTACTTGACACATTGGAAAGAATTTACTAAAAAACTGAGCAAACTAGAATGCTATTTGGCCCTAAACAGAGAGTACACAGTGGCAGAATACCTGACCACTGTGACTGATCCAAACTTAAGGAAAGCTTTGACTATGTACAGACTCAGTGAGCATAGCCTTGCTATTGAGAAAGGCCGCCGTAGGCAGACCTGGCTCTCAAGAGAAGACAGGCTATGTGCCCACTGCCCTCAAAATGAGGTGGAAACTGAGCACTTCCTAACCTCCTGCCAAATGTATGACCATATTAGAGACACATATTTCCCTTAGATTACAAAGACCCACAAAGAATTCAAAAAAACAAATCCAATTTTGATAAACTCCCATATCTATTGGGTGAAATACCACAGTGTGCCATCACAGCAGCAAGATTTGTGACCTTTGTAAATAACACCATTGTAAATACAACCCATATTTATGTTTATTTATTTTCCTTTTTGTACTTTAACTATTTGCACATTGTTACAACACTGTATATATACATAATATGACATTTGAAATGTCTTTATTCTTTTGGAACTTCTGAGTGTAATGTTTACTGTTAATATTTATTGTTTATTTCACTTTAGTTTACTATCTACTTCACTTGCTTTGGCAATGTTAACATACAGTGGGGGGAAAAGTATTTAGTCAGCCACCAATTGTGCAAGTTCTCCCACTTAAAAAGATGAGAGAGGCCTGTAATTTTCATCATAGGTACACGTCAACTATGACAGACAAATTGAGAAAAAAAAATTCCAGAAAATCCCATTGTAGGATTTTTAATGAATTTATTTGCAAATTATGGTGGAAAATAAGTATTTGGTCACCTACAAACAAACAAGATTTCTGGCTCTCACAGACCTGTAACTTCTTCTTTAAGAGGCTCCTCTGTCCTCCACTCGTTACCTGTATTAATGGCACCTGTTTGAACTTGTTATCAGTATAAAATACACCTGTCCACAACCTCAAACAGTCACACTCCAAACTCCACTATGGCCAAGACCAAAGAGCTGTCAAAGGACACCAGAAACAAAACTGTAGACCTGCACCAGGCTGGGAAGACTGAATCTGCAATAGGTAAGCAGCTTGGTTTGAAGAAATCAACTGTGGGAGCAATTATTAGGAAATGGAAGACATACAAGACCACTGATAATCTCCCTCGATCTGGGGCTCCACGCAAGATCTCACCCCGTGGGGTCAAAATGATCACAAGAACGGTGAGCAAAAATCCCAGAACCACACGGGGGGACCTAGTGAATGACCTGCAGAGAGCTGGGACCAAAGTAACAAAGCCTACCATCAGTAACACACTACGCCGCCAGGGACTCAAATCCTGCAGTGCCCCCTGCTTAAGCCAGTACATGTCCAGGCCCGTCTGAACTTTGCTAGAGTGCATTTGGATGATCCAGAAGAGGATTGGGAGAATGTCATATGGTCAGATGAAACCAAAATATAACTTTTTGGTAAAAACTCAACTCGTCGTGTTTGGAGGACAAAGAATGCTGAGTTGCATTCAAAGAACACCATACCTACTGTGAAGCATGGGGGTGGAAACATTATGCTTTGGGGCTGTTTTTCTGCAAAGGGACCAGGACGACTGATCCGTGTAAAGGAAAGAATGAATGGGGCCATGTATCGTAAGATTTTGAGTGAAAACCTCCTTCCATTAGCAAGGGCATTGAAGATGAAACGTGGCTGGGTCTTTCAGCATGACAATGATCCCAAACACACCGCCCGGGCAACGAAGGAGTGGCTTCGTATGAAGCATTTCAAGGTCCTGGAGTGGCCTAGCCTGTCTCCAGATCTCAACCCCATAGAAAATCTTTGGAGGGAGTTGAAAGTCCGTGTTGCCCAGCGACAGCCCCAAAACATCACTGCTCTAGAGGAGATCTGCATGGAGGAATGGGCCAAAATACCAGTAACAGTGTGTGAAAACCTTGTGAAGACTTACAGAAAACGTTTGACCTGTGTCATTGCCAACAAAGGGTATATAACAAAGTATTGAGAAACTTTTGTTATTGACCAAATACTTATTTTCCACCATAAATTGCAAATAAATTCATTAAAAATCCTACAATGTGATTTTCTGGATTTTTTTTTCTCAATTTGTCTGTCATAGTTGACGTGTACCTATGATGAAAATTACAGGCCTCTCTCATCTTTTTAAGTGGGAGAACTTACACAATTGGTGTCTGACTAAATACTTTT